>NC_134498.1:29928451-30004443 GCF_040206685.1 Ascaphus truei
GGCTTAATGATCTGGAGGGAAGAAAATATATAAAAACATTTGAACAAATCAAGTCCACAAAGGATATATCAAACAAGGATTTTTTTAAGATACCTCCAGATCAGAGATTTCTATAACAAAACCCCAATCAGACCTGTAAGAACAAATTTTGAGCAGCTGTGTTCTAGAGGAACGGACACAAGGGGACTGACATCTAGAATGTACAGGGAAGTGATCTGTCCAGAGACCCCCAATGAATCACGACTCAGTTACATCAGACAGTGGGAATTTGACTTAGGTGAGACCCTAGAGGACGAGGAATGGGACAGGATCTTACAGGCAGCGGCAAAAAGCTGAATTTGCACCACATTAAAGGAGAACGCATATAAAGTCCTTATGCGATGGTATTACACCCCGTTAAGATTAGCTAAATTTGTCAGGGGCTACTCCCCTCTCTGCCCAAAGCAGTGTGGGGAGATGGCAGATTTGCAACACATGCTGTCGTCCTGCAATAAAGTGGTCCCGGTTTGGGAACAAATTAGAGAATGGTTACAAAGGATTCTCAATTTGGAGATCCCCCCTGGACCCGTGGGTGTTCCTTCTGAGCAGGCGGATCCAGGGTATATCAAATGCGACGCATAAATTAATCGCGCATTTTGCAACAGCCACGGGATGCGAGATCGCAGCATTATGGAAGCAAAAGGAAGTACCAATCATCCCCAAAATCAGAAGCAGGATTTGGCATGTCTGCCGGATGGAACAATTGGCCCAGTGACGTCAGTGCCCCGCCTCCCGATCGCGCACGCTGGCTCCTCTGCTAGTTCATGCAATCGCTCCTGATTGCGCAGACGAGCCTGAGCGTCAGCGCGGAGGAGCGCGGCTCCCCCTCTATGGACGCAGCCTTATGCATGCATACATGTCTTCCACAGGTACATCAAACCTTTATCATTGACTCCATTATCCCATACATTGATTAAGCTGCAGATGAGGATTCTGGGTAGCAACATGTAAATGAGCATACTGGATTTATCACTTTTGCCTTCCTATATATTGTTACTCGGACCTCCTTGATGTGTGAGTGTCATTTTGAAGACATGGAGATATACTCATGGGTTCTCTACCATGTCAATGTCATTTGTATAGCGCACGGTTTGTGTCACTTATTCTCATACCGTGACCCAATTGTGTTTGCTGCACAACATCATAAAACAGATATTACAGAACCGGGGCTTCTCAGTCCTTTCAGTTTTAATGAGTCTCCATTTGGTGTTTAAACTAATGACATTTCTCTACATTTTGTTGTTGCAGCATGTCACCGTCTGACGCAAAAGAATTGGCAAGTAGTCAGAGAGGACATTCTACGTTTTGTTGTTGCAGCATGTCACCGTCTGACGTGAAAGACTCGGTAAGTTTACCCAGCAGGTATGTTACTGTGCATCTCGTCTCCATACTTGACGCCTTGTTAGATGAGCCGTGTCCTTTATTCTGCAGGATTAGTGTCACATGGCGAGCGGTAGTGCTGCCGGGACCACAGAACTCTTCTATCCAGGCTGAGAGTGGTCACAAGTATGGAGGTGCTGTGAAAGGTGTGTGGGGGGTCTGAGACCCATCATGGGGGAGCCTCTGATGGAGTGAAAGGATTAAGGCGGCAGAGAAGTGCTGAAAAGGGAAGAAATGTTTGTCTGAAAAGGCAGAGATGAAAGTGAAAACAGAGTTAAGCAAGATGAAGAAACAAAAGAAAAAGAAAGCAGAGAGCAGAGCTACAAAAATGGAAGAGACCATGAGTAGTGAGCCAGAGGTAGGTACCTGTATGTCAGGGACACGCGGATCAATAGAGGGTAAGAGGGGAGATAGCACCACACTATATAACGTTAAATAAGTGTTATAATGTTGCAATTGGGTAAGATAGAGCAGCGACTCAAAAGCAAGGGTTTTAGTTGGGTAATTAATAGGATCGGTGATAAGGGGGGTAAATGGGGCAGGGAGGGGGCTCCGAGGTCTGTAGGCGTCTCCACTTGAGCCCCAGAGAACTTATTACTGGTGGCTCATGAAAGTCCTCAAGAGATGGGCTGGGAGGGTCAGTGGCAAAATAACAGTCAGGCCACAAGATCCCGTCCCAAGTGACTATCGGTTGGAGGCATTCACTGTGGCAGGTTCAGTTTATGTGTGTGTCTCTTTGTTTCATTTGTGTCCCACCCACCCTTCCCTCCCCAGGCGCAAGACAATCCAGATCACCTCGCCCATGGATGATTGGCAATGTGAAAGACAGACGGCAGAACATTACAATCAGTAGCCCCCGACGCTAGCCACCCACTTCCCAACATCAATGGGTAAGGACATTATCATACTGTCACACAATGTTAAAGGATTTAATAGTCCAAGGAAAAGAAGAGTAGCCATGTCAGAATATAGACGAACAGACCCCGACATAATTTTCCGTCAAGAAACACATTTCTCCAAGATCAATTGCCCTAAATACATAGATAGCAAATTCAAACAATGGTATACATCATCTGCACCAGTCAAGAAAAGAGGGGTTGCAACATTAATAAACAATAGATTGCCACTGACAGTAGACCTCACAAAAAGGGACAGAGATGGTCGATATCTAATAATAGTAGGTATCGTCCAGGGTCAAGCGGTGACGCTAGCAAATATTTACGCCCCAGGTGAGCAAACAGGAGACTTTCTAAATCATTTTTTTACAACCTTACGCAAAGTAGCACAAGGATGTATTATCCTAGGGGGAGACTTCAACCTGTGACGATTCAGGGGATTCCTTCCCCTTCTTTTCCCTCTGTCCCATCTCCTATTAATCCCTCTACCCGTTTCCACTCCCGTCCCGTTCCGTCTACCTCTCTCCCGTTACCTCAGCGCATGCCCCCCGTGCCCGCGCGCTCCTCGAGCCCATGCAGTGACGTCCTCCGTTCCCCGACTCCCGCTGTGCCCGCGGCCAATACCTCACCTTCCCTGACTGCTCCGTCTGATCCTCTGCCAGTCTCCAGTGGGGTGCCTGTGCGCACGCTTCCTCAGATCGCAGAGGGCGCACGCACACGCTCCTCCTCCGGGCTCTGTCGCCCTTCTGCTCCCTCCTCTCAGCCTCTGCGGGCCATCTCTCTGGCACAGCCTGTGCGCGCGCATCCCCAACTTACAGAGGGCGCGCGCACACGTTCCTTTTGTCTGGCCTGTCACGCTCCTGACTCCTGCTCCCAATCCCTACGGCTCATTCCCCTGACTTCCCCTTCTGTCTCCTCCTCTTCTCTCCTTGGCCTATCTCTGTTGTCTCCCACTTTTCTCTCTGCTCCTCCCCTCTCTCCTATTGGTGTGTCTCCCTTTATAATCCCTGTCTGTCCTCTTCTTCCTCGCTCTGCATAGTTCCTGTTTCCCTGTGTGTGCTGACCTATGCTGTGCTCCCTCTGTGTCCCTGCTGTATCCTGCTCCTGTGTTTACCTTGGATTTCCCTGGCTTTGACCTCTGCTTGTCCTGGACTACTCTGCTCTCTGGTACCCCTTTGAACCTTGCTACGAACCCTACCTCGCTTACCTCTGGCATCCTAGAACCTGGCTTATACTCTGACGACTCTACCCTCTGGGCTCCTGGACATTGGCATACGGACACGACCATTCTAATACGGACACCCCAAGCGTTGCAAGTATCTCAACAACTTTCGTTACAGGCCCAGCAACGCTATACCACACTCCGGACTTGCTCCCACTGCTGTGGGTGTGTGGTGTCATACCGTTCCCACCTCAGTACTGGGGTCTTTCCAGGTCTGCGGGCATACAGGTGTGACACAACCAGACCCTGGACCCAGAACTAGACAGATGTACCCCAGAGGCAAAAGCACAGACTAAAGTTAGAACAAACTGGATGAAAGGGCTTAAAGAGAATGGTCTTACCGACATTTGGAGGGAACTACACCAAAGGGAGAGGGGTTATACCTTCTTCTCACATCCACGACAGATATAGCCGTATAGACTACCTCTTTCTATCGAATAAATTGGTCTCAGTCATCACCCATGCTGGGATCCACGATATTTCGTGGTCAGATCACGCACCGACAGAGCTGCGTGCTCTCACTTCAGATTAGACAGACCAGGAGCGAATTGGAAACTCAATGAGTTACTCCTCAAAATCCCGGAGATTGAACAAACCGTGGGTCAGGAGATCAGGGCATACTTCCAAGACAACATGGGTAGTGTTCCCACACAATCCACCCTGTGGGAGGCCCATAAGGCAACCTTACGGGGAACACTTATATGGATTACAGCCCGACGCAAGAGAGATAGAAATAATAAGATCAAAATGCTACAATCACAATTGACTGCTCTATCTCCTCTACATAAAAATAATAAACTAGCTAGAACCCGAAAAGAATGGCTAGACACAAGAACAAAATTAAATTTGTTGTTGGCCTCCCAGGCAGAGAGGGACATAATCTGGACTAAGCGGAAGTTTTACGAAAAAGCAAACAAGCCAGATACCCTACTTGCCAATAAAATCTCAAATTATCGTATTAATGCAATTCGATTAAAAAACGGCGACCTTACGTCTGACCCAAAACAAATAGTGGAAGAATTTAAACTGTACTATGAGTCTCTTTATGATGGGAAAAAAGTAACCCGAAGTGAGGCGACTCATAAACAACTCAAAACATTCCTAAGGGCGGCAAAATTACCTAACTTAAGCAGAGACGAGGGAAAGGGGCTGCAGGCAGACTTCTCGATGGAAGAGCTAACTGAGGTACTCAAGACATTGAAGCCATCAAAGGCCCCTGACCGCGATGGCTTCTCTAATCTATACTATAAGAAATTCAGGAAAATCCTAGCTCCGCATCTATTAAAATTATTCAACTCATTTCTAGCAGGTGCCCCCATACCAAGCCAGATGCTCCAGGCGTCAATCTCACTGATCCATAACCAGGGAAAAGACCCAGCAGACTGCAAAAGTTACAGGTCTATTTCCCTGATCAATTTGGACACAAAAATATTCTCTAACTTATTAGCAAACAGGATAAGTCGGCTTATGCCGAAACTGGTTCACCCGGATCAGGTAGGGTTCATCAGTGGGAGACAGGCAGCAGATAATACCAGGAGGGTAATAGATTTAATTGATTTGGCCCAACGACAAAACATCCCCTCAATGGTTCTGAGTCTAGACGCCGAGAAGGCATTCGATCGAATTGATTGGCCCTACCCGATTCCTGCATTTGAACTACGCTGGAAAGGAGTATATCATCCCAGACTGCACATCTCAACACATTACTATTGCTGTGATGCCGCCTTTACTTTTCATATTTGCTGTAACCTCACTTATTTTCAAATTATGCACTTCCTTCCACCAGTCTCATCATGTCTCTAACTCTATTCATATTTCACCATCTCTCCTTACTTCACTTCTCAGTTCACATGAACTCCTCTCTTACCTGCGCCCTCTGTCACCATACAGCTATACCTCCTGCACTAAAACACACCCCTACAAATCATCCTCACACATTCTCTTTCTGTCCATGCTTCTCCTCCTCGCTTCTGGGGATATCTCTCCCAATCCTGGTCCCTGCCTTATTTCTACTTGCTCTCGTCCTCGCCTTCCACATGCAACTTCTACTCCTTCTGGTGTAAACCCCTCCAACCTCATACCCATCCCCTGCCACCCTCCCTCCTCTCTCCCTTTCTCCTGTGCCCTTTGGAATGCTCGCTCCCTCTCTAACAAGTTCCTCTCTGTGCATGACTTCTTTCTCTCTCACTCCCTGCTCCTATTTGCCATAACTGAGACCTGGCTCACTCAGTCTGACTCTGCTCTGGAAGCTGCCCTCTCTTATGGTGGCCTTTCCTTCTCCCACACTCCGCGCCCTGATGGCAGGGGTGGAGGTGTGGGGCTCCTGCTCTCCTCTCTCTGCCGCTACCGAACCGTTCCTATTCCTCCCTTTCTTGCTTTTCCCTCCTATGAGGTTCACACAGTCCAGATCTTCTCTCCTCTCCCGGTCCATGTGGTGGTCATCTATCGCCCACCTTCCTCTACTCATCCCCCTTCTGCCTTTCTCTCTCACTTTGAATCCTGGCTCTCTTTCTTTCTCTCCTCAGACTCCCCTGTTCTTCTCCTTGGGGACTTCAATTGCCACATTGATGACCCCTCTCTCCCTTGGGCTTCCCGCTTTCTTTCTCTAACCTCTTCTTTTGGCCTTCAACAGTGGACTGAAGCCAGCACCCACAAGGATGGACACTACCTAGACCTGATTTTCACTAAAAACTTCTCTCTCTCCGATTTCTCCATTTCCCCTTTTCCTCTCTCTGACCATCACCTCATCTCATTTTCGCTCTCTCGCTTCTCTCCCTCTCCATCTCCACCTCTCCCTCGTTTTTCCAGAAACCTGCTCTCTATTAACCTACCAGCTCTTGATTCCACTTTACGCTCCTCCCTCTCCTCTCTCAGTTCTGCTTCAGACCCTGAAAACCTGGTCAGGAACTACAACTCTGACTTATCTTCCTCTCTTGAACTTCATGCCCCGCTTTCTCTCTGCCGTCCTCGCCCTTCTAACCCCAGACCCTGGCTAAACTCCCACACACGCATGCTGCGTTCCTCCACTCGTTCCTCTGAACGCCTCTGGAGGAACTCTCATACGCTCGCAGACTTCATTCACTACAAATTTATGCTGTCCTGTTTCAACTCTGCCCTCTCTCAGGCTAAACAAACCTACTTTTCATCACAAATCAACACACACAAGTCTAACCCACGCCGTCTCTTTTCTGTCTTTGACTCTCTACTCAGTCCACCCTCAGCTGCCTCCTCTTCTTCCTCCATCTCATCTCAGGACTTTGCTGACTTTAAGGAAAAGGTGGAATCCATACGGCAGAACATCCCATCTGTTGCCTCCTCCCATCCCACAATGCTTCCCAACTCTCCTCCTGCCTTTCTTGACTCTTTTTCCGCTATCTCGGAGGAGGATGTGTCACTGCTGATCTCCTCTTCTCCCTCTACCACTTGCCCTCTTGATCCCATTCCCTCCCATCTCCTAAAACCTCTTGCTCCTTCTATAATCCCTATGCTCACACAGATTTTTAACTCTTCCCTCTACTCTGGTACCTTTCCATCCTCCTTCAAGCATGCAAATGTTATACCATTACTCAAAAACAGCAAGCTTGACCCTACCTGTCCTAACTATCGACCTGTCTCCCTCCTGCCTCCAAACTCCTTGAACGTCTTGTATTCTCTCGATTGCTACACTTTCTCCACACCTATTCTCTCCTAGACCCTCTACAATCTGGCTTCCGCACTGCTCACTCTACTGAAACAGCCCTCACTAAAATAACTGACGACCTCCATGCTGCCAAAGACAGAGGTCATTACACTCTGCTCACATTACTCGACCTCTCTGCAGCATTCGACACCGTGGACCACCCTCTTCTCCTTCACATTCTCCATACTCTTGGTATTCTGAATAAAGCTTTATCCTGGATCTCCTCTTACCTCTTCCATCGTACTTTCAGTGTCTCTTTTGCCAACACCTCCTCCTCCTCTATTGATCTCTCTGTGGGGGTACCCCAGGGCTCTGTCCTGGGACCCCTTCTCTTTTCTCTTTACACACTCTCTCTAGGTGACCTAATCACATCTTTTGTTTTTAAATATCACCTCTATGCTGACGACACACAAATTTACCTTTCAACCCCTGACCTTACACCTGCTATACAGACCAAAGTTTCTGAATGCCTCTCTGGAATATCATCCTGGATGGCCATCCGCCGACTGAAACTTAACATGGCAAAAACAGAGCTCCTTATACTTCCTCCCAAACCTGGCCCTACTACCTCCTTCCACATTGCTATTGGAAATACGATCATTCACCCAGTAGCCCAAGCACGCTGCCTAGGGGTTACACTTGATTCCTCTCTCTCACTCTCCTCTCATATTCAAAACATTTCTAAAACCTGTCGCTTTTTTCTCCGCAATATCACAAAGATACGCCCTTTCCTCTGTTACTCAACTGCTAAAACTCTGACTCAGGCCCTCATTCTCTCACGTCTCGATTACTGCAACCTCCTGCTGTCCGGCCTTCCTGCCTCTCACCTGTCTCCCCTACAATCTATCCTAAACGCTGCTGCCAGAATCATTCTACTCTTTCCTAAATCTGTCTCCGCATCTCCCCTCCTGAAATCCCTCTCCTGGCTTCCGATTAAATCCCGTATCTCACACTCAATTCTCCTGCTCACTTTTAACGCTTTACATTCTTCTGCCCCTCCTTACATCTCAGCCCTAATTTCTCGCTATGCACCATACCGACTCTTGCGTTCTTCTCAAGGATGTCTTCTTTCTACCCCCTTTGTATCTAAAGCTCTCTCCCGCCTTAAACCTTTCTCATTTTCTGCCCCACACCCTTGGAATGCCCTTCCCCTCAATACCCGACTAGCCCCCTCGCTATCCACCTTTAAGACTCACCTTAAGACACATCTGCTTAAAGAAGCATATGAAAAGCACTGGATAATCATGGACACATGACACAAAGCTTGGCCCCCTGCAGACGCACTTACTAGTATTCCCTCCTACTGTCTCTGTACGTTCTCCCTACCTACCAATTAGATTGTAAGCTCCTCGGAGCAGGGACTCCTTCCTTAATGTTACTTTTACAGTATGTCTGAAGCACTTATTCCCATGATCTGTTATTTATATTATTTGTTATTTATATGATATGTATTACTACTGTGAAGCGCTATGTACATTTATGGCGCTATATAAATAAAGATATACAATACATACAATACCTGAGGGAGACGCTAGGAGCATTTGGCTTCCGCGGCAGAATTCTTGGCGCTATTCTGGCTCTTTATGAGGGACCGACGGCGAAGGTCAGACACCAGGGCTTCCCATCGGAGCAATTCCAGATAAAGAGTGGCACCAGACAGGGTTGCCCCCTGTTGCCCCTGTTATTCGCACTATGCATAGAACCATTGGCAGCACACATTCGCCTCAACCCAGATATAATAGGGATCCAAACACAGAAGCAGTCACATAAAGTGGCCCTGTATGCGGACTACGTTATTTTAACGTTGTCAAAACCTCTTATCTCTCTGCCGAATGTTTTCAGTCTGTTAGGGGAATTTAATAAGTTATCAGGATTCAAAATCAATCAAACTAAGTCAGAAGCTTTAAGCATTAATCTGCCTAAGGCCGCCGAAAAACTGATAGAACTACATTTTAGCTTTAAATGGCAAGCCTCCGAAATCAAATACTGTACCTAGGAATTAATATCACTAAACATTATAAGGCCCTATATAAGGCAAACTACCCCAGACTGATACGGACTCTAAAAGACGAGCTCAGGACTTGGGCAGGATTCTGAATCTGATGGATTGGCAGAATCCATAGCATCAAAATGAATCTCCTCCCTAGAATTTTATACCTGTTTCAGGCGATCCCGGCCCAGGTAGTCAGAGAGGACATTCTTCTTTTGCAGTCCGCTATGGTGAAATTTGTCTGGGGTAGCAAGAAACCACGGATTAAAAATAGTATCCTCACACGCCCAACCCCACAGGGAGGATTGGCGGTACCTTGCTTGTTGGCGTATTTTCAAGCGGCACAATTATGTCAAATTGTACAATGGCACAGTCATCCCAGCCTCAGAAGGTGGGTTGAACTGGAGGAGGACTGCTGTGCTCCAGTCACCTTACAAGATTTAATCTGGCTCCCAACACAGGTACGTAAAAATACCACAGAGCCGCTTTCCGCAGTGACCAGCTCCCTGTCAATCTGGGAGGCCACCAAATATAGATATGCGCTGACAAACAGGCATACTCTTATGACCCCCTTTGTGGGTAACCCTGACTTCGCTCCGGGCCTGACAAGCAATAACCTTGCAATCTGGAAACAAAAAGGCCGCAATAGGCTAATGCATCTGGAGGGCAGAACATCGATAAAAACCTTCGAGCAGGAGCGCATGCGCGAGGTCAGACAGCATGGCAGCATAACCCTGATGCTCCGTGCCCCGCTCTGACAAATCAATATAAAAAACACGGATCAAATCTAAAAAAGCAGCTATAATTCCCCCAAACAGCGAGCAGTTATCTCAGGATGTCAAAAAAAACATCAAAGACCCCTAACAAGAAGGGTCTCCCCGAGTACTTTGGAGAGGGGAGACTCCGCAGCACATCGGCGGCGGCGGCCCCCACCTCCTGCGCGGGCTCTGAATCGGAGGGAGACGGAGAGCCGACTGACCAAGGACTCCTACCGGTTCGCCGTTGCGATATTGAACGGCTGTATAATGACCTAAAAGGAGTCCTGCAAGCAGAGATCCGGGCTCTAGCTAAAGAAGTGGGGGGCCTGGGGTCCCGGGTCCAAGACATAGAGGTGCAGTTGGACACAAACGTGAGGGCAACGAAAAAAAACACTAAAAAAACGGGGGATCTCCAAGCTCAGATAAATGAGCTCCGTGAGCGGCAGGAGGATGCCGAGAACAGAGACCGCCGCAATAACGTGCGTCTTAGGGGGATCCCTGAGTCTGTGGGGGACTGCGAGGAGTTCGTGACAAGATGGCTACAGCATATATGCCCGGAGTCCCCCGCAGACCTATTGCACATGGACCGCTGCCACCGGGCGCTCAGATCCAGACCGCAGCCCGCGGACCCCCCACGAGATATAATAATTCGCCTGCACTACTACCGCACGAGGGAGGAAATACTGAAATGCTCTCGCAATACCCCTTCCTTGGAATTTGAGGGAGCCAAGATCTTGGTCTTCCAGGACCTCTCCCCCATCACCCTAGCCCGCAGGAGAGACCTATGGCCGATAACAAGGGCCCTGAGAGAGAAAGCGGTCCGCTACAGATGGACATTTCCCTTTGGCCTCATGGTCTTACGTAATGGCCGCCCGATCCATATCAAATCCCCAGAAGATGGCCCAAGATTCCTACAGCAACTGGGCCTGGGCACAGGACCTGTAGCCATGGAGGGGGAGACGGAGGAGCCCAGCCCGGGTCCCTCGTGGTCCACAGCGGGGAAAACGGCTAAGAAAAGGGCTGCCCAGGACCCAAACCTCACAAGAACTAGCTAAGTTAGTGGATTTTAGCAGACGAACGAAGCTGCTCAGTTAAAACCTAAAGTTACACGTTATAAGTTATAAGTACTGCACAGCCCCAAATAGAACTTTAAAGAACTCCCTTCAACAAATACCCCCGAGCCTATGGACCATCGTCGTGACGCTGACTGGCCGGCATCCACATATCCAGACGCCCTGCAAACAGAAATCACACTCACCTCGTGGTCCCCAAATGACGGCCAAAATGGGGTAGGGAAAGCTTCCAGCATGACACGCAGAACGCGGAAGCAAGGTAGGCGGGAAGCTCTCACTTAGCGGGAAACATACCCAGTCGAAGGGGGCGGCGGCAGCAGCAGTAGCAGACACATCTTCTCCCGAGGACGGCCCATTCCAAGATGGCGGCCAAAGGAAAACCGTCAGCGGAAGGGGCGGGTCTAGGAGACGGCCATCTTGGAGGAGGCGGAAATGGAGTGCGCACACGAACGAGAGGCGGATAGGAGAGACGGAACCGAGGAGATGCCGAGGCTACCATGAGATATTGCGGCGCCACCTGGAGACCGCCAGCAGCAGGGAGGAGGACAAAAGCAGTTGCAGGAACAGCTGATCGGTGTCCCGAGGGACACACCCCCAGGGACACGAGGGGGAGGGGAATTGTCCCGAAGGGCAGGGGGAGGCTCCGCACAGCACACAGCAGGACCAGAAAGAAAGGGAAGTAGGAGAGAGGAGTAGAGGAGGGATCAAAATAGAGGTAGGACAGAAAGAGACTGAAAGAAAGGTAGATGGACGGAGGAAGTGACCATATAAGTAGAGTCAGAGCAGAGAGAGAAGACAACAGAAAGTGAAGAGGGATAAGCAAGTTTAGATAGGAGTGAAGAAGGAATGAGAGGGATGTGTAAGTAGATAGCGGGTGATAGCAAGTAGCAGAAGCAAGAAAGTATTCAAGGAAGAGCGCAGAAGGTGATAGAAAGGAAGGCTAGCAGTCACGGGCTGACATGAAAAGAGAGATATAAGCTAGGTTAGGAAAGTAAATGGGAACGAGGAGGTTGATAGGATTGTAGGGGGAGGTTATAGAGAACAAACAAGGAGAGGATGAGGTTGGTGGAGAAGGGACGCAAGCAATAGCTACACACCCTCTGCCACAAGAGAAACCAGACGCGAACAGATAGGGGCAATAAACCGGTCCGCCCAATAGTTGACATAAGGGGGAGATCAGGATACATATGGAAGTCCGCGGCCACAGGAGGGTGGAATACACACAGCTGGGATGAGGGGGGGGGGGGGGGGGAAATTGGACCCTAACGACCCCCATATTCTGAAGAGGCAGTGTGTCCAGAGCACAGGAATTCTATGGGGGGAGCGGGGGTTTAGTGCAGCCTCAAGTTGACACGTTAATGTTAACATTTTCCGTTGTTTTCGCAAAGACCTTTTCCAGAGCGGGGACGGGCGGTGGGGTTCAAGCCGGTCCTGTCCTCTGCATGAGCTCCATGTCGGGGCCTCTGTGGACAACATCCGGGGTCCCCGGCAAAGTCCCCTGGGAGGGTTGGGCAGCACGGGAGGGGAGGGGGCGCCAGAGGGGTGCGCGTCAGTTCTCCCCCGCCGGAAGCCCAGGGGCGAGGATCACGAGACCGCGGTACTGTTACCAAGGTCAAGTGACCATTGTTCTAATAAATGTTTTCTCTGTTTGTCTACATGTTACCCTCCCCCCCCCCCCTATATGTGTCGCTCCCCCTTGGCCGCGGGCCAGATATGGAACACAGGAGGTCGGACGATGTCAGACACCGAGAAGGAGAGATACCCGAGCGGGACACAGCAGGATAAGCCGAATATCCACATCAATTACTCCAGAACAGCTGATACGCAGACGGTCCAGAATACATCGCCCAGATGAGTAGCGACATTATTATGATTTCACATAATGTGAAGGGGTTCAATAGTCCCATTAAACGAAGAATTGCCTTCAGAGAATATAACCGTAGAAAGGCCGATATTATTTTCCTGCAGGAAACTCACTTTTCCCGTCTAAACCATCCAAAATTTCTAGACAAGGGCTATAGAACGTTTTACTTAGCATCTGCGGATGTCAAAAAAAGAGGTGTAGCAATAGTTATACACAATAGACTTGCCCTGACCATCGACAAACAATATGCAGACCCGCAAGGTAGATTCCTAATTTTAACGGGCATAATACAAAACCAACAGGTAACTCTAGCTGCAATATATGCCCCTTGTGAGCAAAATCCCGTTTTCTTCGAACAATTCTTTGCCAAATTACATAAAATAGCTAAGGGCAGTATTTTTCTCGCGGGTGACCTAAACCGCACAATGGACCCCGACCTGGACAGATGCACTCAAATTAACACAGCCCTTAGACAGGACCTATTAACCATACGCAAGGGCCTTCACGACTGTCAGTTGACGGACGTGTGGAGAGAACAACACCCCGTGACCCGAGAATACACTTTTTACTCGCACCCTCATGACAGATACAGCCGAATAGACTACTTCCTAGTGTCAAGCAGAGTGGTTCCAGTGGTGGGCCATACAGAGATCCATGAGATCTCGTGGTCCGACCACGCACCTATCGAGCTGAGGTGCAGGATAGCAGGCCTAGACAGACCCAGAGCAAACTGGAAGCTAAACGAGCTTCTCCTCAAAGCCCCCGCTACCGAGAGGGCGATAAAGGACCGGATAAAGGATTTCTTTAGAGAAAACAAGGGAAGCGTGCAGTCGCAGGCCACACTCTGGGAAGCCCATAAGGCTACTCTCAGGGGATTCCTTATGAGCATAGCCGGTAAGCGGAAACGAGAAAAAGCCTCTAAAATAAAAGAGCTGCAGGCGAAATTAACACTCCTCACTGCACAACATTCCGCGGACAAAAACCAGAACACGTGGCAAGAATTAATTGATACTAAAGCGGCCCTTAATTTGGTGTTATCCTCCCAGGCCGAGAAGGAGTTAGCATGGTCCAAACGCAGATTTTATGAAAAAGCCAACAGGCCAGATACCTTACTAGCCAATAAGCTCCGAAACAAGCTCCCAAATTTCAGGATAGCGACAATTTGAACACAACAAGGCGACCTTACCTCCGATCCAAAACAGATAGTGGAAGCATTCCAGAAATATTATGCTACACTGTATGATGGAGACAAGGTTACCCACAGTCCAAAAACTTCAGCTACCTTAACGAGGTTCCTGTCGGAGGCGCAGCTCCCGACCCTGGGCAGGGTGGAGAAAGAGGCCTTACAAGGTGATTTCACCTTGGAAGAGATAACAGAGGTAATTAAGTCCCTTAAACCAGCCAAAGCCCCGGGCCCCGATGGCTACTCCAATTTATACTATAAAAATTTTTGTAAGATCCTAGCCCCCCATCTGTTGAAACTATTTAATGGGATCCTGGAGGGAGAGCCCTTCCCGACCCAAATGCTCCAGGCGTCAATCTCAGTGATCCACAAACCTGGTAAGGACCCGGTAGACTACAAGAGCTACCGGCCAATCTCCCTGATTAATTCGGATATTAAAATCTTCTCCAAACTCATAGCTAACAGGGTGGGTAGCGTCCTTCCGGGTCTGATTCACCCGGATCAAGTAGGCTTCATTGCAGGCAGACAGGCAGCAGATAACACCAGACGGATAATAGATCTGATTGATTTGGCAAAAAAGAAAGACATACCGTCAATGGTGTTGAGCCTGGATGCCGAGAAGGCATTTGATCGTATTGATTGGTCTTACTTACGAGAGACGCTGGGGGTGTTTGGGTTTGGGGGCCGCCTGATGGAGGCCATAATGGCCCTATACTCAGGACCCACTGCGAGAGTAAGACACCAAGGTTTCCCATCAGAACTGTTTAATATACGGACCGGGACCCGTCAGGGCTGCCCGCTGTCCCCACTACTCTTTGCCCTTTGCATTGTAATATAACAGGAATTCAGATAGGGGGTCAGCATCATAAAGCTGCATTGTATGCAGACGACGTGATCCTAACGATCTCTAAGCCACTGACAACCCTGCCCAATGTCTTTGAGATCCTGGGCACATTTGGCATGGTCTCAGGGTTTAAAATTAACCAGGCCAAGTCAGAGGCGCTCAATATCAATCTGCCAAAACCAACTGAAAAACTATTAGAACTAAACTTCAATTTCAAATGGCAACCCTCCGCTATCAAATATTTAGGGGTATATATCACCAGGGATTATAATACTTTATATAAGGCAAACTTCCCCAAGATGATGAAGAAGCTCAAAGAGGATCTCAGGGTTTGGGCGGGTTACGGGATATCGTGGTTTGGCAGGATTAGTAGCATAAAGATGAACTTGCTGCCTAAGCTACTATATCTGTTTCAGACCCTACCAATACCGCTGGTTAAATCTGAGATCCAAGCCCTTCAAGCTCACATCATCCAATTTATTTGGAATAAAAAACACCCACGAATTGCAAAAAGTCTACTGACTAAACCAGTGGTAAAAGGAGGACTGTCGGTACCTTGCCTGTTGGCGTACTATAAAGCGGCACAATTAAGCCAAATTATTCAATGGCACGCGGACCCAAAAAAAAGAAGATGGACAGAGCTGGAAAGGGAATGTTGCGCGCCAGTGACACTACACGAGCTAATTTGGTTACCAAAACAATGCAAAAAAGACATTGGGTCGCCGCTCTGCGCAATAGCGAACTCCTTAGCGGTTTGGGAGACAGTCAAATTGAAAGCTAACCTAACGTCACCACAATCTCTGATGACCCCCCTCTGGGGCAATCCGGATTTTGCTCCGGGGCTGGCAGGTGATAAATTCATAAGATGGACGCAAGCTGGGTATAATCGACTAATTGACCTGGAGGGTACAAAATCTATCAAGACGTTCAATTGGCTTAAAGAAGAATCAAATTTACCAAATGCAGAGTTATTTCGATTCCTCCAGGTCAGGGCATTTTATAACAAATTTCCCATTCGACCCGCACGAACTAATTTTGAACGGCTGTGTTCAAATCCAACGGACACAAGGGGACTGACTTCTCGTATGTACAGGGAGGTGGTCTGTCCGGCTGGTAAAGACTCCCCCCGCCTACGATACATGAGACAGTGGGAGACAGAGCTAGGGGAGACTTTAGAGGACGATGACTGGAAATACATACTGCACCGACACACTTTATTCGAGCAAATACCCAGTATGTACCTGGCAGATACCTGGAATGCGCCGCTCCTCACCTCTGACAAGCCCCGTTGCGTTTGCCTTCCCAGCCTGGGTTCATGCCTGGCTGACGGGCGGCTGATCTGTTAAATGATAATGATTAGGATTTAATAGGCTGCAATGCTTCGCGTGTCTACCAGATGGCATAAATTCATGAATTGTAATGCAGTGTGTATATACACTGTGCAGTATTGCAGCCAGCGGGAATAAAATGCTTCAATCCCTGCCTGGAAAATACCTCAATGCACTCGGGCAGAAAACAGTCACAAACCTCAATACACCCGGGTATACCCGAATTCGTGGGACTAGCCGAGCTCGAATAAAGTGTGTCGCCAGTGTATTGCAAACTGCAGCGAAAAGTTCAATATGTGTCACATTAAAGGAGAACGCATATAAAGTCCTCATGCGGTGGTACCACACCCCAGTCAAATTATCTAAATTTGTCAGAGGTTATTCGCCGCTCTGCCCTAAACAGTGCGGAGAATTAGCTGACCTTAAACACATGCTGTGGTCTTGCCCAAGGGTGGTCCCGATTTGGGAAAAAATTCGAGACTGGCTGCAAGGGATGCTCGACTTAGAGATCCCCCTGGACCCGTGGCTGTTCCTTGTGGGCAGGCGGCCCCAGGGCATGTCTAGAACGACGCACAAACTGGTCATGCACTTTGCGACCGCCACCCGTTGTGAGATTGCGGCATTGTGGAAGCAGAATGAGATCCCAATTATCCCCAAAATCAGGAACAGAATTTGGCATGTTTGCCAGATGGAACAGTTGACGAGTTGGATCAACGACTCTGGCACTAAATTTCTAAAAGTATGGAACCCGTGGTTGGAAGAAGTTATCATCCCGGGGTTGGACGCCGCCTCAATTTTGCATTAATAACAATAGATGGGTTCTCCTTGGATGTGATAGACTAGAATCAGACGCAGGAACACGCTAGTCAGAGCCACCCAGCGCTTATATTGCGCAACAGATCCGGAAAAGCAGACAACTATACATCTCAGGACCGCTCGGACCCTCCTCCAACAACTTTTGGGACCTTCCCCCGCCCTTTCCCCCCCCACCCCTAGTGTTGCCCCTCCCCCCCCCCCCAGTACTGTGAGTCAAGTATGTCTTGTCTTTTGTCTCTGCATGTGGTGCGTCTAGTGCTGTCAAAGTTAACAGCTGTTCAACATAAAATTGTGGTGGGCCTATAATGTATGCCTATGGGAGGTGAGTTTCTGTATATATGCTTTCCACAAATAAAAATGAAAGTTGAAAAACCTTCGAGCAAATCAAATCCGAGAAGGAGATACCAAATTCTGAGTTTTTTAAATACCTCCAGATCAGAGCGTTCTACACAAAAATTCCAATTCGACCTAAAAGAACCAATTTTGAACAGCTCTGTTCTAGAAGAACAGAAACAGCAGGACTCACATCTAGGATATACAGAGAGGTGGTGTGTACGGCAACTGACAATGACACCAGACTTAGTTACCAAAAACGTTGGGAAACAGATTTGGACGAGACTTTAGAAGACGAAGACCATATTCTTCTGGCGGTAGCAAAGAGCTCCATATGCACGTTACAGTAGAATGCATATAAAGTTCTTATGAGGTGGTATCTAACCCCAACAAGATTAGCTAAGGTTCTCAAGGGATTTTCCCCAGTGTCCTAAACAATGTGGAGAACAGGCAGACTTGCTGCATATGCTGTGGAGCTGCACCAAAGTGGCCCCGTTTTGTTGTTGCAGCATCTCACCGTCTGACACAAAAGAATTGGTAAGTCTCCGGGTTACAAGCACACACTCGGTCACATTGCCCAGCAGGTATGTTACTGTGCATCACGTCTCCATACTTGACGCCTTGTTAGATGAGCCGTGTCCTTTATTCTGCAGGATTAGTGTCACATGGCGAGCAGTAGTGCTGCCGGAACCACCTGACACGCACCTTTCTGGGCGCTGCTACTTACTGCAAACCCAACATGAATGCAATGAAATAAATGTGTATTGTTACCGGCTACAGCACCACCACCATAACCCACTGCCTGCAGGAGGGAGCTGTGACCATAACCCACTGCCTGCAGGAGGGAGCTGTGACCATAACCCACTGCCTGCAGGAGGGAGCTGTGACCATAACCCACTGCCTGCAGGAGGGAGCTGTGACCATAACCCACTGCCTGCAGGAGGGAGCTGTGATCATAACCCACTGCCTGCAGGAGGGAGCTGTGATCATAACCCACTGCCTGCAGGAGGGAGCTGTGACCATAACCCACTGCCTGCAGGAGGGAGCTGTGACCATAACCCACTGCCTGCAGGAGGGAGCTGTGACCATAACCCACTGCCTGCAGGAGGGAGCTGTGACCATAACCCACTGCCTGCAGGAGGGAGCTGTGATCATAACCCACTGCCTGCAGGAGGGAGCTGTGATCATAACCCACTGCCTGCAGGCGGGAGCTGTGACCATAACCCACTGCCTGCAGGAGGGAGCTGTGATCATAACCCACTGCCTGCAGGAGGGAGCAGCAATCCCTCCAGCCAATTAGGCGAGGGAAGCCCATGACCAGGGGGCAAGCCCCCTGCCCCCTCACCTCGCTAGGATCTCTGGGCCGCCTTCGCGGCCCCCCCTTGGGGGTGGGCAGGCCAAGGGAATCACAAAAGAGGCAGCCGGGAGACGAATCTTCCATTCTGCTCCCGGTCTGCGGCGAAGTTGGTCCTCTCCTCTCCTCCAGGGTAAGTTCTTAGTCCCCTTTGGGCCCGATCGCGTGGCACAGAGTACCCCCTCCTCCTCCGCTATTGCTTTAATTGGGTTACGAGGCGGCCGGGGAGTGTTGCCACGGGGGATTCCCCTACCGCGTGGCGCTCCCTCCCTCAGCCTCTGTGGCTGGCCCACTCCCGACGGGCGGGGAGGGGGGCCTCCGGCGAACGGGGGGATCCAGGGGATAGCTAGTGGGGATCCCCTCACCGCGTGGCTCTCCCTCCATCAGCCTCTGTAGCTGGCCCACTCGACGGGCGGGGAGGGGGGCCTCCGGGGAACGGGGGGATCCAGGGGATAGCTAGTGGGGATCCCCTCACCGCGTGGCTCTCCCTCCATCAGCCTCTGTAGCTGGCCCACTCGACGGGCGGGGAGGGGGGCCTCCGGGGAACGGGGGGATCCAGGGGATAGCTAGTGGGGATCCCCTCACCGCGTGGCTCTCCCTCCATCAGCCTCTGTAGCTGGCCCACTCGACGGGCGGGGAGGGGGGCCTCCGGGGAACGGGGGGATCCTCTTGCGGTACCGGACATTTTATTATTTATTTATTTGTATGGTTTATATACTGTGGTATGGCATTCTTTTACGTGTTAGCTAGTGGGGATCCCCTTGCCACGTGGCTCTCCCTCCATCAGCCTCTGTGGCCGGCCCGCTCGGCGGGCGGGGTGGGGGGCCACCGGGGAACGGGGGGATCCCCTTGCCGGTACCAGGGAATAGCCAGTGGGGATTCCCTTGCCACGTGGCTCTCCCTCCATCAGCCTCTGTGGCCGGCCCGCTCGGCGGGCTGGGGAGGGGGCCAGAGGGAGGGCGAGGAGAGGCACAACAACCCCCCACGTTTTTTTACCGCGACGGTCCCCCCCCCCTCCCCCACACGCAGCAGCGTGTATTTGTAGACGGTAATTGGGTTACATTTCAGCAGGAGGCACAGCCTCAGCGCGCCCCATCTCTCCCTGCTGCCAGGTCACTCTGCCCACCCTGTATTTGGATGATATGGTGTATAGATGTCCCAGCAGCAGCCTGGTTTGGTGTGGGTAATCGCAGGGGACGAGCTGGCCCCAGGGAGGATTAAACACAGGGTTGGAGAACGGGACACCCAGTGACCGCGTGGGGGGGGTCTACTAACCGCCACGGGGTTCTTGGTTGGAGGCTCTCTGTTGCATAATTTCCATTAACACCGTTATTGCCCTGTTATCAATGCATGTTTCTTTCAACGTTGAATAAAGTTATATATCAATGCTAGAATGGCAGCGGGTATCGCTGCATACCGCATGCGTGGTGATAACGGGCTGTATGTGGGGAATAAAGTGTATACACCTCAGTGTGGTTATAATGCGTTGTATTCGGGGTATAAGGCATATAAGCTGCATTCGAGGTACAATTTGCTGTAATTGGGTTACATGGCGTATATAGTGTATGTACTGTATTCGTGGCTACGTGCTGTATTTGGATTATAGGGGGTGTATATATACTGCATTCGAAGTTACAATGTGCTGTAATGGGGTTACATGGTGTATATAGTGTGTATACTGCACTCGTAGTTACGTTCTGTATTATAGGGTGTGTGTATATGTGCCGCATTCGACGTTACAATGTGCTGTAATTGGGTTACATGGCGTATATAGTGTATATACTGCATTCAGGGTTACGTGCTGTATTTGGATTATATGGTGTATATATGCTGCATTAGAGGTTACGTGCGGGTATATACTGCGTTCGTGGTTACGTGCTGTATTTGGATTATATGGTAGATAGATACTGCATTAGAGGTTACGTGCGGGTATATACTGCGTCGTGGTTACGTGCTGTATTTGGACTATATGGTGTTTAGAGACTGCATTCATGGTTATCTGCGGTTTCTAAGGATACGGTGTATACACTGCATTCATGGTTGCGTGCTGGGTTCCGAATATAGGGTTTATATACCACATGCGTGGTTACATGACGGGTTTGGATTATATGGTGTATATACTGCATGCGTGGCTACGGGTGTGTGTATATACTGCTTTTGGGGGTCATGTGCTGTATTGGTCCAGCGTTACATGATACATCCAGGACGATGTGGGGTATACGGTGTGTTATACTGCAGGCAGAGGTATAACGCGTGTAGGGGTTAATCTCACTTCCTGTTCAGCGCAGGCCCTGGTAGGGTATGGGTAATCCCACTTCCTGTTTAGCACATGGCCCTGCTATTGTATGGGTAACCCCACTTCCTGTTCGAGACACATGGCCCTGCTATGGATGGGTAACCCCCACTTCCTGTTCAGCACAGGGCCGCATGCCCTGGTTTGGTGTGGGTAATCCCACTTCCTGTTCAGCGCATGGCCAGGGATGGTGCAGGTAATCCCACTTCCTATCAGGGCATGGCCAGGGGTGGTGCAGGTAATCCCACTTCCTGTCTGGGCATGATCAGGAAAGGATGCTGGTATAGCAAATATGCATGCGGGAAGGGGTTAAAGGGGCGGTTACGAATAGCAGGCCTAACTCCCTTCCTCGGTTATCAGGAGGTTCCATGTATCGATGATAACATATCAATTCATGTTTCTTTCAGTCAGTTTCGGTACTTTGTGCAAGTAGCAATTCAGTTTTCGTCCGGATCGGAACCACCTCCGTCGACCCTCGATACTTCCCATACTCACATGAAAACCCAGTAGACGGAACACATATTTAAATCACTCAAATTTGAAATCACACTCCCACGACACTTAACACATCAATCAGAATGTCTTTTGTAGACAAAATCATACAACTGCAGGCTGACGCGCGAAGCAAGGAAGAAGGCTGGTTCCAGAGGCAGCTGTTGATGCTCAAGCACGGAGCGGGTGATGGCCAAGGCCATGCGAGCGGACAAGGTCAGAGGAGCGGACAAGGTCAGGCTGGCGGGCAGGATTTGTTGAGCGGACAAGGTCGACACGGTCCCGCATGCGAGGACGCGTGGCCCTCATCAAGTGATGAGGGCGCCCCCAGCCAGGTGGTGCGCCATGCGGCAGGACAAGGAAACGGAAGGGACACACCGCAATGGCAGGGCATAAGTCCGCAAGCAGGGCGGCGACCCAATTCATCGGTGCCAGGGGGCATGTCAACACGGAGGTTTAAAAGACCATCGCCGGTCATGGACAAGCCAGCGGGCAGGCGTCCCCATTCTCATTTCAGGCATCAGGGAGGCGGCGTCCGGCACAGGGTCGGCTCAGCAGCAGGCGGCTGAGGCGCGGGCACCATCACCATACAGGGTGGATGATGGGGCGTCGACAGCACGCGGTCACAAGGGGAGACTCGATAACAGAGACCGGGGGGAGGAAGCAGCCATCGCGGTTCCCGATAGGCGGCCAGCAACGCCACCCGGGTCAACCCTCAGCCTGGCGAAAAAGCGGTCAAAGAAAGGTAAACGGCCAGCGAAAACTGACAAAGGGGTAGCCAGCGGGAGTCCCCCGCACAAGAGACTAGCGGTTTGCGCTCCCCCTCAAGTGATAGTGGATGAATCTCCCCGGTGTACTGGTGCGCAGCTCATGGAGGCAGCGTTGTTGGGCATAAGGCAAGCCCTATCCCCGCTAGTGGCGCACCTTGACGCAGGGTTAGGGGCGTCGGCGAGCGCAGGGAGTCACATTGGGGTGACGACACCCGCACTGGCAGAGTCACCAACAGTAGTGACACCAGCGATAAGCGCAGCGCCAGTTCTAGCAACGCTAATCGCGTCAGCAGCGGCGACAGCTCCAGCTATAGCGACAGTCGTAGCGCCAGCATTGGGGGCGGCGCCAGTGGAAGCGACGCCTATAGTACCAGCGGCGGCAATGGCCGCGGGTCCCCCGCAAGCGGCTAACAACACACCTCTAGGGGCCGGTGGGCAGGCCGGGCAAGTGGAATCACCATCCTCCACGCTTCCCCTTCCTCAGGCGGCACCCGCCTCAGAGGAGCTAGCCAAGGATAAGAGGATGCCCGATGCGGCATATAAGGTCTCTTATACATCCAGACCTAGCTCAGTGGGCTTGCACTTGCTGAAAGAGGTGAAGGACAAGATATGGGCCGGGGAATATGTAGATATATTATCTTTGCTACCAGGCTACAGGGAGGCGTGGGCTGCGTCCTCAAAGACGGGGGAAGCGAAGGAGGATGTGGAAAAGAGGCTTTTCCCACACACCTTTCGCAATTGGTCTAAGGCATTTGTTATCCTGGCTGGAGTCATTGGGGAGAAGGATCCCCAGGCGTGCGCCTCGCTCTTTACGAATCACAACATGATCGAGGAAGCACACCACACTTACGGGGGAACGGGTTGGTGGACATATGACCAGTGCTTTAGGCAATCAATGAAGGCCCAAGAGGAAGTGATACCATGGAAAGTCAAGGACGTCAGCC
This sequence comes from Ascaphus truei, assembly GCF_040206685.1. Taxonomy (NCBI): domain Eukaryota; kingdom Metazoa; phylum Chordata; class Amphibia; order Anura; family Ascaphidae; genus Ascaphus; species Ascaphus truei. The sequence continues at coordinate 29,951,710 of NC_134498.1, forward strand.
TTTATTTGCAGTTTGTGTCTGGAGGCGGGGCAGATTCCTTTCGAGGGAGCGGCACCGGAGGTAGGGGGGCATGGCGGAATAATGTACCAGGGAGTAGCCAGTCGCCGCACACCAACTCGGGCTTCTGTTGGCCCTTCAACCAGTCCAACTGCACGTTCGACAACTGCCGTTTCCAACACATCTGCTCCTTTTGCGGCGGCCGCCACGCCCAGGCAAAGTGTTTTAAGAAGGGCGGCCGCAGGGGGAGGGGCGCAGGGCGGAAGTTTGGACGCGAGGGCAGCGACACCAATAATCGTCGCCAATTTGGCACCATGGCTAGCAAGGTATCCCAATAGAGAAACAGCCCAGCTACTCTTAGCTGGGTTTAAGGAAGGGTTTAGGATTCCGTTTGAATATCAAGCGGGATCAGAATTTAGTCGGAACTTGAAATCAGTCAGGACACACGTTGACGTAGCTAGGGAGAAGGTCTGGAAGGAAGTCGAACTGGGGAGGATGGCTGGCCCCTTCGAGTCCCAGCCCTTGCCTAATCTCAGGATTTCCCCATTGGGAGTGGTTCCCAAAAAAGAGGCCGGGTCGTATAGGTTGATACAACACCTATCCTACCCCGAGGGGTCGTCGGTAAACGACGGTATTGACCGGGAGTTGTGTTCGGTGTCTTACACGAACTTCGTTCAAGCCACAGCGCTGGTGGAAAGGATGGGAATAGGGGCTTTAATGTCAAAAGCCGACATCTAATCGGCCTTCAGACTCTTGCCAGTCCACCCCGAGTGCTTCCATTTGCAAGGCTGCATGCTCGAGGGTCAGTACTACGTAGACTTATGCTTACCAATGGGATGTGCGCTTTCTTGTTTTTATTTCGAGACATTTAGCACCTTCCTAGAATGGGTGGCCCGGAAGAGGGTGCAGGCAGCGGGGGTTATGCACTACTTGGACGACTTCCTTTTTGTTGGCCCCGGGGGTTCAGACTTATGCGCTAGGTGAAACAAGAAAAACAGGGGGAGCACAGGTTGAGGGACTATACAGAGATTTAAAACACTGTGATGGTTTTGGACTGTTGTGTATAATGAAGTGTAAAATATCATAAACACTTACACGGCCTTGTGTAAATGCTTTCACAGCAAGGTATTTTTACTTGTGCTTCTTTCTCTTCTATGTTCTCTCCGTGCGATCGTTTCTTCGCCTCTGGTCCAAAGGAAGGCTTCTCTAGTTATTTCTGCAGGGATAGCTTGTGGTGTTGTCCTCAGAGTAAAATAAAGTAAAAAACAAATATGTGAGGGACAAGACAGATTAAGTATATAATCACTGAGGTAGACGGTTATATTAAATCAAAACGCAGAGAAATGCTGCATCCACTCACACGGGCAAGTGTGAGTGTCCTCTGGAGTGAAGTGTCTTTGATGGCACTTCACTGCAGGGCTGTCATGCACTCCTCCTGTTTTTCACACTGAAGAGTGGGAAAAAGATGAAGGGGCAGAGGTAGGTTGGAATATAACCATAAATAATAAGCAAACTCACACGGCCATGTGTGAGTATACACTGAAGTTGGTATCTTTTCTTCCCGCTATGGAACTCCAAAGCAAAACCTTCAGCTGAGTGTGGAAGTCACTCAGAGTGCCTTGTTAACACAGTGGAACACGGGTAAAGTGATCGTGATCTTTATTAATACAATCGATAGGGAGCCTGAGAAAGCCCAAGAAGGGCGAAACGCGTTGCTACAATTCCTGAGTACTTTTTTACCACCTCAGCCACCATCAGGAGCAGGAAGTAGGAGTGCAGCACAGCATCTGTCCGCATTTCTCTGCGTTTTGATTTAATATAACCGTCTACCTCAGTGATTATATACTTAATCTGTCTTGTCCCTCACATATTTGTTTTTTACTTTATTTTACTCTGAGGACAACACCACAAGCTATCCCTGCAGAAATAACTAGAGAAGCCTTCCTTTGGACCAGAGGCGAAGAAACGATCGCACGGAGAGAACATAGAAGAGAAAGAAGCACAAGTAAAAATACCTTGCTGTGAAAGCATTTACACAAGGCCGTGTAAGTGTTTATGATATTTTACACTTCATTATACACAACAGTCCAAAACCATCACAGTGTTTTAAATCTCTGTATAGTCCCTCAACCTGTGCTCCCCGTTTTTCTTGTTTTCCTGTATTATCAAGGATCCTGGATAGGTCCTTTTGGGGTCTTGAGCAGCAGGAAGAGAGTTGGAAGTAGATGGGAACCTTATCCACTTTTTAAGGTTGTTTTGTTCTATTTTAATAATTTCATCCCCCCACTTATTTATTCTTTAGGGTAGCGCCCGGGCATTTTCTTTCATCATTATGCGCTAGGTGGCTGTTTGAATTTTCAGCCTTGGCGCGTGAGTTTGGCGTTCCTTTGGCCGACGAGAAGACGGTGCGTCCAACAACCACTCTTACCTTTTTGGGCATAGAAATCGACTCTGAGACGATGGAGTACAGGCTCCCTCTGGAGAAGCTGGTCGCCCTAAGCAGGCTTCTCCGCGAATTCATAGCTCTCAAGAAAACATCATTGAGGCACTTCCAGGCGCTGCTAGGCCACTTAGTATTTGCTGCGCGCGTAATGCCGGCAGGAAGGGTGTTCGCCAGGCGCCTCTCCGCAGCAACGGTCGGGGTGAGACGACCCAACCACTTCATCCGCGTCACCGCCGAAATCCGAAAGGACTTGGCGGTGTGGCTGCGTTTTTTAAAGGATTATAACGGCAGAACCTTGTGGCGAGGTCCCCCATCCAACAACACAGATTTGCAGTTGTGTACAGACGCCTCAGGGTCAGTCGGTTTTGGGGCCTACTCCGATGGGGCATGGTGCGCGGAGCAGTGGCCTCTCCACTGGCGGGAGACGCCGCTCATTAAGAACTTGGCGTTCTTGGAACTATTTCCCTTGCTCGTCGCAGTGCGCCTGTGTGGTCACTTATTCGCGCATAAGCAAGTCATTTTTTGGACAGACATTATTTATTTATAAAATATTTTACCCGGAAGTAATACATTGAGAGTTACCTCTCGTTTCCAAGTATGTCCTGGGCACAGAGTAAGACAAATAATACATGGTTACAAATACAGTTACATAAATGAACAGGGTATACATTATATACAAGACATTGCATACACAGTTAGAGATAATATATATTATGAACGTATGAAACAGTTACAGACCAGGTTAAAATGTGAGACAGCCTTATATTTGAAAGAACTTAAACTGGTGGTGGATGTGAGAGTCTCTCATGGGGGTAGTGGAAGCAGGGAACAATTTCGGCTCACGCTCCCCGCCGGTGCTGTCCCTTCTGCGCATTTTCGTACTGGCATGCTTGCAATTGAACATAGCGTTCAAGGCTCGACATGTCCCGGGGGTGGCGAAAAACATTGCCGATGCCTTATCCCGGTTACAGATGGCGCTGTTTCGGAGACTGGCCCCCGAGGCGGACCTAATCGGCAGTCCATGCCCTGCAGACCTGTGGGAGCTGGCGACGACCCAGTAACCTCGTTTGTGCGATCATCGCTGGCTCCGGGTACGTGGCGGGCCTATTCGGCAGCGTGGCGTGATTATCAAAGTCTGGCAGGGGAATTGGGTCTCGACGTATTGGGAGTCGGGACCTTGCTATCATTTGTCCTAAACTTAAGGGCAAGGGGTTTAGCGGGAGCATCCATAGGAAAAAAAGTGACAGGGGTCTCCTTCTTTTTGCAGCTAGAGGGCAAGGGGGACCCAACGAAGGCGTTTATCGTCAAAAGGGTGCTAGCGGGGTTAACAAAGGGGACGGCGACAAATGACAGCAGAAGGCCAGTGACACCAGCGATATTAGAGGGTTTAATGCAGGCCAGACAGAGTGTGCCTATCGGGGTTCGAGGCGAAACTTTTCCGGCTGACGTTTGCATTGGCCTTCTTCGCAGCACTGCGAGCCGGGGAGCTGGTGTGCGCGTCGCGCAAAGGCGAGGGAGGGATGCAGTTTGAGGACATAGTCTTAGGGGAAGGATGGTAGATCCTGCTCCTCCATGTCGGGGGCAACGATTTGGCCGCTCGACGCTACTTTGAGCTGGTTAATTCAATAAAACACGACCTAGCCCTCATACTCGCCCGTTGGCCAGGAGCACAGCTCGTTTGGTCGGACATAGTGTGCAGGATAGTGTGGAGGGGTGCAAGGGCACCGGGCGCCATCGACCGAGCGCGGGTCAAATTGAACAGGATGGTGGGAAAGTTTGTGACGCAGTGTGGGGGATGGCAGATCACCCATCCCGAGTTCGACTACAAGTCAATCGGCCTGTTCCGGGCCGACGGCACACACTTATCCGAGATAGGGGCGGACTTGTTCAATAACGATTTGCAGGAGGGGCTGGAGAGGGTCCTTGCGGGGTTGGCGGCACGGTCTAATTTAAGGAGGTTTAAATAGAGCCGTGAGTGGCGGCAGTTCGGGGGTAAGTGCTTGTCCTTGCCAGATGGGCTCGGGCGGGCGTCGCCCGGGGGTAGGAGCGAATGGGCGGGGTCAAGCGAACGTGACACCCGGGAACCCACTCGCGACAACGGCCGGCTCTTTAGGGGTCGGCCGGGTACGGGGGCAGCAGGCCAAGGCCTGGCTGACCCTCTGACCCCACTCTGGCATGGACTAGCGCTTACTCCAGTATTATGATTGTTAATAAACAAAGCCGCGGCCTTTTATACCTCCAAAACTGAGTCTGTCATTACTTGTCTGTTATATGTGGGTACCGGTTCCAAGTGGGAGGGGGAGGGGGTCCCTCGCAGCCTCCCTGGTCATGTGATCATAACCCATTGCCTGCAGGAGGGAGCTGTGACCATAACCCACTGCCTGCAGGAGGGAGCTGTGATCAGTAGTGTGGCATTGTTCCTCAAGAGCACGAGGGGGGGTGCTGCATATGCTGGGCACAGTGACGCTGCAATGTCATGGTGTATTCAAATAATACATGTTGCATACGTGTTCATTGAGGCAGCTGAGTATTCAGAAGTGTGGCTGGACTGGGAGCATGATGGCTCCCTGAAGGAGGGGAGTGCGGGTAAATGGCATGACTGAGTGACATTCAAAAAGGATGTATGGGGACTTCCGGTGACGTCAAGGGGAATGGCTTGAGGAACAAGCTCCCGAGCCCACCCAACTGAATAGCTTTAGAACAAGCAAATAAAATAGCAAAAACAAAGAATCCCTAAATAAACCCCCCAGGACTGAGCTCCGGTGACTTACTGGGCTCCGGAGTGACTGATCCGTGCGTTCCGGAGAGCAGATGTCGGCGCTCCGGGAGCCCCCCGGCGAGCCCGTCCCCGGCGCGGGACTTTCCCCTCTTCCGCCCGTAAAACTCAAAATCCAACTGCGAGGCCGGAGGAGAGGGGCGGTGGGACTCCGAGTGCCGCGTGGAGTCCGGATTGACGGGGAATCGGCGGCAATCGGGGATGGATCCCCTCTCCCCCTGTGGTCTCCGAGGAGCGCCCGCTGCAACCTCCCGCGGCCGTGAAGAAAGGCGCGGGCGGCATCTCTCCGCTGCGGGTCCCGCTCCCTCCCCCAAGACGGCTGCATAAATAAAAGCTAAAAACTTGGTCTGAGGCCCTGCTGGGAGGGGAGAACGCCGGGAGGGTACCCTCTAGCCAAGGGAGCTATAGGCCCCAGTCGCGTGGTTGAGGGGGAGGAAGCGGCCATCTTGAGGGGGCACTCCGTGGAGGCACCATCACCCTCCAAAGGTGTTTAAGAGCGGACGCCCTGCCGGTTATAGAACCTAGCCCTACTGCCAGAGCCTCGGGGTCCCATAACCCTTCATCTTCCCAGCTGCACCAGAAAGACCCCTCAGTGCCTGCAACATCCTTACATCCCCCTCCCCCCAAATAAAAAGGAATAAAAACAATTAAAGGGGGGACTTCAGGTGACGTCAGGGTGCACATACATCTGAGGAGATCACATCAGAGCCCTCCTGTGACTAGCCTGCTATAACACCTACCAAACAATAGCAAAGTGTCCCCAAAGCCTAGGTGAGGACAAGGGCTTCACAGGGGATGAGCAGTAAGTTGAAGAAACCCTCCCAGCAAAGCGTTTCTAGCTTCTTCATGCCCCAACAAAAATCCACGGAGAGCTGCGGGACTATCCAAGATGGCGGCCCGGCGTGCTCGCCTGGAGGATTGGCTAACCTCTCTGCTCATATACTAAATGACTTGCCTAGGCGCCACAGCTTTCTAATAAATTGTAAAGTGTAATACAGTGCAATTAAATGATGTTACCCGACAGGGTACTTCTCAAACCTTCCAGGGAAATATGCTCGGATTTCCCACAAGTACAGTCGTGATTGGTTGTGGAAAGTGAGCGACCCAGTCAGGACGAAGCTGTATGACGCAGCGAAACGCGTAGAGCCTGATCCAGAGCTTATTCAGTCAAGCTGCAGCTGACTGGAAGCGAAGACCAAAAGACTCCAGACGTTTGTGCTCTCCAGTGATCCCCCTCTCGGCGCCTCGCAGTCTATTACCATCTGATGCGACCAGATACCACCCGGAAGTGACGTCAGACGCCATTTGGCGACGGCAGCACTAGGAACAGAGGAGGACGGGGAGACAGCACAGCAGGCACAGAGCGCAAAAGATACCTTTATGTGTCTGATATTTGTGTACTGAATGTGAGTACATGTCCTACAATTTCATTGATCATAAAACTCTGTTCTTTGCAAGCTATACTATTGGCCGTTTCTTCTGCTCTTCTTTTATATATATTCTATGGGAAACCGAGCTATATCATCCATGAAGTAACCCTCAGAAGGGAAGATCAAGAGGGGATTAAAGTCCTACCCAAAGAAAACCTCACTACTATATCACTATCTGACAAAGTCAGAGAAAAGCTAATTTACCCTACATTTTGCTGTAAGTAGGTTCTCCCCCAGAGCTAAGATTCACGTATATTAATTTATTATTGAATCACAATACTGCACAATAATTGTTTGTATATGTTTTTTATTCACATGTTGTTTTCCTGACTGGGTCGCTCACTTTCCACAACCAATCACGACTAACCTCTCTGCTCAGACAGAGAAAAACTCCCCAGGAATAACGAAGGAATATCTAGATGGGCTCTTCTCCCAAATGAGACAGGGGTTCCAGGAGGACCTATCCAGAGCCGTAACCACCCTCAGAAAAGATATGGACACTCTGGCGGAAAAGGACAGACTCAATTCAAAAAAAAAGTAGAGGAAATTGAACATAACTACTCCTCTGCGGAAGACGAAATTAACCGTCTGAACTGTGAAATCCAAGCGCTAAAAGAAAGTGCAGAAGAGCAAGAAAATAGGGATCGTCGTCAGAATCTCAGAGTGCGGTATATACCGGAGTCAGTGGATACAAATCTGCTGTGACATTACCTGCTCGATCTCTTCTCCCACTTGATCCTTGAGCTCAAACCTGAGGAAATAGAAATGGACCGCGCACACAGGTCCTTGGGCCCCAAATCATCCGACCCCAAGAGAGCCAGAGATGTGATCATAAGATTCCATTCGTACTCAATTAAAGAAAGAATTTCTACAGCCAGCAGGGAAAGAGGAGATATCCAATTCCGCAACCCCCACCTTGAAATATACTGTCTGAGGCGCATGCGCGACGGGAACGGAGATGGCAGCCTAAACTGAGCGCTCCGATACCCGCCGGCAATAAATAAATAAATAACATTGCAAAACTCAACAAAAGCACGTATAAAATCGTGGGAACTGCCAGAACTAAACACACAGCATTAAAATACATGGCGGCTACAAGGAAAAAGTCCAAACAAAAGGTGGATGTTCGCACCTACTTTGTGGGGGCAAAAAAGATACGGGAGACGGACAGCATGGCGGCATCTGACTCAGACTCCGCTCCGGAGCTGGAGATGGCAACGGAAGAGCCGACAGGTGCCCTGAAGAGGGAAATTGCTCAACTCCTCTCCGATCTTAAAACCTTTTTCCGCGGGGAAGTGGATCACCTAAGGAAAGACATACTTAGCATTGGGGCCCGCACACACGATTTGGAGGAGAAAATGGAGGAGTCTACCCGATGTCAGACTGAAACAGACACCAGGGTCACCATCCTCGAGAGAAAAGTGGCGGAGCTAGAGGAACGCCACGAGGACAGCGAAAATCGCGATCGACGTAACAATCTTAGGGTTAGGGGGATCCCGGAGGAGATCCTAGACCCCGAATTATTACTGAATCGGTGGATGACCTCCATAATGCCGGGGAAAACGGAAGCGGAGCTGGTCATGGACCGGTGCCACCGCGCATTAAGGGCCCGTCCACTACCTAACAATCCACCCAGGGACGTAATTCTGCGCTTGCACCACTTCACTACCAAGGCAGAAATCTGTAAAATCACCAGAGCCACCCCAACAGTGAAATTTGAGGGAATAGAAATGGCCATATATCAGGACATTTCCCCGATCACACTGACAAGACGCCAGGCCCTCCAACCGGTTACCAGAATACTAAGGGATAAAAATATCCGGTATCGATGGGCCTTTCCCTTCGCCCTGATTGTGGTGCAAAATGGCAGGTCCCATGTACTTAAGCACCTTGCAGATGGTCCGGATTTCATGAATAAACTGGGTATCCCCAAAGCCTTACCGCAAACGGAAATCCCTGTCGGGCGCCCACCCCGGCGGACTGAATGGGAAAAAGTAGGACCACCAACTGGACAACGCCAAGCAAAGCCAGGACCCTCAAGACCTGCATGAGGACCATGTAACTGGCTCTTCAGCTCTACCAGAATCACCAGTTAATGTTATACCCTCGTTACAACTGAAACAATTCCCCTCACAGAGCACTGCCCGAAGTAAGAGTGCGAGGGGGACGCCCCTCTGCCCCCTCCTGACGGTCCGAACCCGGACAGGCTAGCACCGGCGGCTGAGGAAAAAATAAAAAAAGAGAAGAAAAAAATGTGTTTTAAACACTCACCAAAATGGCCCCCTGAGATGATCCGTGGGATAAACTGGAGAAGCCCTGGAACAGAATGGCGGACGACGTTTGGGCGCGAAATCGAGGAGCTCCAGTCGGCTCCGCCCTCAGGACACGCCTGCTTCCTCGGCAGCTCGCAGGCAGATATGCGCACGACCCCCGGATGACGTCGGAAGGCGGTCCCTCGCGAGATCGCGTCGACCAGGAACTGACGTCAGCGAAAGCGCCTGTAGAGCAGGATACAGAATGAGTCAAGACGGAGAGACGGAGGCAGCGGTCGGAAGGGCCGTTGGGGGGGTGGGGGCTCCCCAGGGGGGTGCGCGCATTCCCCCGCTGGGGAGAGGGGTTAAGTTCAAGTTCAAATAGTTAATTCAGTTAAGGGTAGCCAGTTAAAGACTTTACAGGTTAGCGGTTCGAAACAAACAAAGTACCATTTCAGACAGAACAATGCTTAGTTGAGTACTAGAACACTGTTCATATTCTAGTTATTAAAGTATAATGTTTGCGCTGCCAGCTTGGGGGCGGGTGTTTGCCCTCATCCCCACCTGTTGGCATGTGCCCCTGGGGCTGGACTGCGGCCTTAAGCCACAGCCCAGTCAAAGACCTGGGAATCAATCCGTGGTCTGGAAGGTCTCCCACAATCCTGGACGGAAAAATGGGAACATCCGGAGTCTGAGCGGTATTCCCAGGCAGTAAACCACAGGTCAATTAGGACCAAGATGGTTTCCCTTGTATGCATAACAAGGCTTCATGTTCCCTGTCACTCCCCTATGTGTTTTCCTTCCCCTCCCTCAGGTATCCCAAAAGGAGGCAGCTTGGCGTCACGAGACCTGCAACACCACTACCGACACCTACAGAGAAGTCAAGACACGGGTAGGAAGCGAACGCATTACACTCTCAAAGACTCACTAAATACACAAACATGGCATTGACGTTCATATCACAGAATGTTAAGGGATTCAACTCCCCTCAAAAACGTAGAATCGCCTTTGCAGAATTTAAGCGCAGAAAATCAGATGTTCTTTTCCTACAAGAGACACATTATTGCTCCAACAAAAACCCAGGGTTTATAGACAAACATTTTAGGAGATTTTATCTCGCCTCAGCCAAGGAAAAGAAAAAAGGGGTTGCTATTCTACTCCATAACAGAGTCCCATTTGAGATGGAAAAAATAAAAACGGGATCCAGAAGGTAGATATATTATCCTGGTGGGCACACTGCAGAGTAACCTTGGCGTGCGTATATGCCCCATGTGAATAAGACCCTCAGTTCTTCGCGGAGTTCTTTCTCAAGCTACAAAAATGGGCATCCGGTAATATAATATTAGCGGGAGATTTCAATAAGGTCTTAGACCCTCGAATAGACAGATCTCCGAGACAGGAGAAAGTGAGACAAGCAGGGACTACAGGGCTACTAGAGGGGCTGAGAAGGGGATGTTTAGTGGACATATGGCGGGAACAACACCCGGGTGAGCGTACATATACATTTTATTCACACCCCCACGACAGCTATAGCAGACTAGACCACTTCTTTGTGTCGAGCAGAATGGTCCCACAAATAACCGACACCCTAATCCATGACATTTCATGGTCGGACCATGCATCAATTGAGCTAAAATGCACGCAAATTAGACCGGTTAGCCCGGGAGCAAACTGGAAATTAAATGAGTCCCTGATTAAGATACAGTACCTGAATTGGCACAGATAGTCAAAGACGAGATTAGACAATTTTTTGTCATAAACACAGGCACGGTGGAATCTCACACTACACTGTGGGAGGCTCACAAGGCCACAATGCGAGGAATGCTGATTAGTCTCGCAGCAAGACGTAAAAGACAGAAGGAATCGAAATTGACACAACTATATAAGAGGTTACATGAGCTCTCTACACTACATAGCCGATCAGGTGGAAAGGACATTCTCAAGGAGCTGAAGGATGTAAGGATAGAATTTAACCTCCTCCTCACATCCCAGGCCGAGAGAGACATACAGTAAGTTGGACCAAGAGGAAAATTTTTGAGAAAGCCAACAAGCCAGACACTATGCTAGCTAACAGGATTCGTAATAGGCAACCAAGTTATAATATACAGACCATCAAAACCAAATAGGGGGAAATGACCTCCAACCCCAAACGTATAGTGGAAGAGTTTAGACTTTATTATGAACAGCTATATAATGGGGAGAAGGTGACACACAATCCAAAAACAAACAAATTACTACAGACCTTTTTAAAGGAGGCAGCCTTACCTGGGCTGAGCAGAGTGGAGAGCGAGGCAATTCAGACTGATTTCACTCTGGAGGAACTGACCGCGGTTATCAAGAATCTCAAACCCTCTAAGGCCCCGGGTCCAGATGGGTTTTCTAATTTATATTACAAAAAATTTATAGGGGTCCTAGCACCGCACATGCTCAAGGTATTTAACGGAGTCTTGGCGGGGGAACCCTTCTCGGACCAGATGCTCCAGGCGTCGATATCTATAATTCATAAAAAGGACAAAGATCCTACAAACTGTCAAAGCTATAGGCCGATATCATTGATTAATTCGGACGTTAAAATATACTCCAAATTACTGGCCAACAGATTGAGTGCGATCATGCCAAGGCTTATCCACCCGGACCAGGTTGGCTTTATTAGAGATAGACAAGCGGCCGACAACACTAGAAGGATAATAGATATAATTAATTTCATCAATGCCAACGGGATCCGAGGTGTAGTATTAAGTTTAGACACGGAGAAGGCCTTTGACAGGATTGACTGGCCATACATGGAGTCCACACTTGAAGCATGCGGGTTTAGAGGTAAAATTCTAGGGGCAATAAAAGCATTATACACAACTCCGACCGCCAAGGTGGTACATCAGGGCTTTCCGTCAGAGTTGTTTAAAATCAAAAGCGGGACCAGACAGGGCTGCCCACTCTCGCCCTTGTTGTTTGCCTTATGCGTGGAACCGCTAGCGGCGCACATACGTCGTAATCCGGATATTTCCGGAATACAAATACACTCCCAAGAGCATAAAATTGCTCTATACGCAGACGACATTATCTTGTCTCTGACAAAACCGCTTACCTCGCTACCCAATCTGTTTGCTCTACTGGAAAAATTTAGCAGAATCTCCGGATTTAAGATAAATCAATCTAAATCGGAGGCGCTGAATCTAAATATCCCAAAGGAGACTGAGAAATTAATCGAGATCAACTTTCAGTTTAAATGGCAGCCCAAGGCTATAAAGTACTTAGGAATATACCTAACCAAACATAGCCCCAATCTTTATCAGGACAATTATCCGAGACTACTAAGAGCCCTCACAAAAGAACTAAAAGATTGGTCTGCATATGGGATATCCTGGATTGGTAGAATTTACTGTGTGAAAATGAACCTCCTCCCTCGGATACTATACCTTTTCCAAACCCTTCCGATACCCGTAGTGAGATCAGACATTAAGGAACTGCAGAACGCAGTTACAAAGTTCATTTGGAAGAATAAAAAGCCGCGGGTAAAAATGTCAATTATGCAAAGACCTAAGGAAACTGGGGGTTTGGCTGTACCGAGCTTGATGGCCTATTATAAAGCGGCACAATTAGGCCAAATTACACAGTGGCATGGCGATCCAGAGCTGAGGCGTTGGGTGGCACTAGAGAGGGAGGTCTGCGCCCCGCGTGAGCTTAAGGATCTAATTTGGTATCCTAACCCAGACTAAAAGATCTGAAGAACCCGCTGACCTCGGTGCTTAACTCCCTATCGGTCTGGGAGGCGGCTAAAAGTAATCACTCATTAACCTCAAAACATTATTTAATGACCCCCCTGTACGGAAATCCAGACTTTGCTCCAGGGTTAATCGGTAGGAACTACACACTTTGGCAAAATTTGGGGCTAAGAAGGCTTAAGGACCTGGAGGGACGAGACACGATCAAAACATTTGAACTTTTGCAGTCAGAAACGGACTTACCTAACACAGAATTCCTTAGATACCTCCAGGTCCGGGCATTTTATACCAAACACCTAAACAGACCACCACTAACTAATTTTGAAAAGCTCTGTGATCGGGGAACCGACACACGGGGACTCATCTCTGCTCTATACAGGGAGGTGGTTGGGGCGGACATTGACGGCTCACATAAAACCAGGTTCATGACACAATGGGAGACAGACCTGACAGGACCGTTAGAAGACGAAGAATGGACAGCGATCTTTAAAGCTGCGGCCAGTAGCTCGATTTGTACGACATTGAAGGAAAACTCATATAAAGTATTAATGAGGTGGTATCTCACCCCAGTTAGATTGGCAAAATTCGTTGCGGGTGCTTCCCCGCTCTGTCCCAGACAGTGCGGGGAACGGGGAGATCTGGTACATATGCTGTGGTCTTGTCCACGCATCATACCCGTCTGGACGCAAATCAGAGATTGGCTACAGAGGATTTTTTGGGGCCTCAAAATTCAACTAGACCCATGGGTTTTCCTATTAGGTAAGCCCACAGATGAGGTATCTAGATTAGGAAATAAACTAATAGCACACTTTGCTACGGCGATGAGGTGCGAGACCGCAGCACTGTGGAATCAGAATGCAATTCCATCAATAGACAAAATTCGGAATAGAATTTGGTTTGCTTGCCAGATGGAAAAGTTGACAAGTTTGGTCAACGACACTGGCTCAAATTTCCAAAAAGTCTGGTCACTGTGGTTGGCCCAGACTGATATCCCAGGGATGAGCAATGCCTCCGTCTGGCTTTGATAGAATCAGATGGGTTTTCCTTCGATGGCGGACTGAACACACGGGAGGAACGACAATAATCATTAACCCAGGATTGTTCGAGGGGAATTACGCTCCCCCCTGGCCTTCAGGTTAGGTGCGGTGGTGGCTTGGGTAGATTTAAGCCTGCAGAAGCGATCTAGGTCCAGTGGAGCACACGGAGGAGGCTACCTTCTTTCCTTGCCCTTTCCATACCCTTCCCCTCCCCTCCCTCCCCCTTACCCTAACCCTCTCACGTCTACCCCTTCCCATGTCCGTATAGATGTTGTATGTCCTACAGTCTACCACATGGTACCAATGCGATATTTGATTGTAATATCTTTGAAAAACCCAATAAAAGAAAGTTACAAAAAAAAAAAAAGAAATATACTGTCTGAAGCAACGACAGGCGCAGAGAGCTGAAAAACATAACGCAAAATCTGCGTGAATGTAAAATAAGGTACAGATGGGGGTTTCCCTTTAAGTTGGTGGCGCAAGTGGGGGGGAAGTTTCACTCGGTACCCTACCCTGAAGATGGCCCCGGCTTCCTGAGAGGATTGGGACTGCACCACGCCGGCAAAGACGCTGCAGCTGAAGAGACCGAGGAAGAGCAGAACAGCCAACTCGCTGCAAAAACACCGAGGGCTTCCCAAAGATCGACCTCGCTGAGAAGGCCAACTCATGGAGAGTGAGGCCCTGATACCCCCCAAGATCTCTCTGGATACCCGTGGTCGGAACACCGCTTGGGGAGGTATCAAAGGGAAACGTTACCCCCGAGTCTCGGGGGGCATCCGCCCTTCACGCTCATGTTGACGCGAATTTTTTGGCCTGCTTCATTGCCTGCCTCCCCCCCCCCCCCCCGCATCGCCGGGCAAGGCATAGCGTTTTACCTGGGCCCCCGCCTCCCCCAAACGTTTCAGAGCTCTAGTCCGCGAGCTGTGAGGCGAAATCGCTCTCGCCGCGGCTTGCCTGTGGAGGGGGAGATCCAGCTGGGTTCGTATTCTGAGGGTCCTGGCGCCCCGAACCCGGTGATCGGTGAGCTTCCAGGAACGAGATGAGAGGGCTGGGTGTGGGGGGGGGACATGGCTGTGAGGGGGGGTGGGGAGAGACTGAATCCAGGACTTGGGTTGATTAAACTGAGTTAATAGCTTTAGCGAGGTAGATAGCTCTCTATAAAAAAAAAAAAGAATATGTTTTTGGTTTAGGCAAATGTCTTGCATGTAATCTCTAGCCTACTGTACGAACAAATCACTGTAACTATCAAAGTCTGCTATGTTTGGTGTACAATGCTAATCCTCTGGCACCACCTTGTGGCGGATTCAAAAACCAAGGTGAATAATGGTCGGGCTTTGATGGAAAAAGTACTAGAAAATAAAGAAAAGGAAAATAAATAAATGCTGGGTTTGTTCGAGAGATCCGGAAATAACTAATCTTTACACCAAGACTAAGTACTCAATGTCTAATCACCACTGTCTCTCCTATATTATATTGTTTTGGGTGTATCTTAAAAACGAATTACTAGGCTAGATAGAATGGGAAAATGGGAAAAGCGCTCTACAGCAAAGCCCAAGACAGTTTTACTAAGTCAAGCCCACTGTAAATGCCATAAGCTACCCTATAAGAGTGTGGGAGACCCTGGACACCAACCTGTGGTGAACCCAAGAAATGAAAACCTTATTAGAATGTTCTTATAGACTGAGACCCAGAGGCATCAGAAAAAGAAAATAACTTAATGTCAGCTTCACATAAGGTGCAAAGATTACTAAACCTTACGTTGGGCCTGGGTACCCTATCCTCTGTTGCAATGTTACATAAAATGTTTATACCCTGTTTTATACTATGCTATGTTGTGATATTACAATGTTCTTCAAAGTTCTGTTTGGTTATATGGACACACCAGGGGGGGGGGGGGCACTCAGGATGCTCCTTAAGGAGGACCGAGACGAGACACACCGAAAAGTCTCCAGAGGGCGCTATGCCCTACTCTCTCACCCTTAGCGCGGTGAGGGCCACTATGTTGGGGCGCAGTTACCGCCCACTCTTTCTTTTCCTTTTCCTTTCTTCTATCCTCCTTCCCCCCTCCTCCCTGTCGTCCACCCTCCCCCTCCCTTCCCCAGTCCCTGCCAGAACAGGTCTTCTAGAGCAGCGGTGCGCAAACTGGGGGGCGCGAGACTGACGGTGGGGGGGGGGCACGGGGTTTACAGAGGCCCGCGCGCTTCCCGAAGGCACTTAAATTAAGTGCCGGGGGAGCTGCAGGGCCTCTGTAAACCTTCACTTACCTAGGCTCCGGCGGCTTCCATGGCAACGCGGCGTCAAAATGAGGGGACCGCCGGTAGGGGGGCGCAGGGAAAAAAGTTTGCGCCCCCCTGTACTAGAGTTCCGAGGAATACGAGATATAGATATCAAAGACACACTAAGATCTTACCCGGACAAATATATAATGAAAGAACATAGGCCACCCCACCACCTTGGGAAAGTGGAGGGATCACAAGCCCCACTCAATTAAAAAAAATAAAGAAAAATGGCCAATAAAACATCACTGAAACTAGTATCACTAAACGTAAAGGGGCTGAATTCGGTAATAAAGAGGAAACTCGCTCTACAAGAACTTAAGAAAACAAATAGATATTTTATTCCTCCAAGAGACCCACTTTAACACTACATCCCCCCCCCCAAACACCTTCAAAAGAATCTACCCTCAAGCATACTATGCGTCCTACACAGTAAAAAAATAAATAAAGAGGGGTGGCTATTCTCTTTAAGCACAACATCCCATTTACTTTAAACAAAGAGGTTTCAGACCCAGAGGGCAGATATCTCATCCTACACGGAACCCTGTCAGGGGTAGAGATAATCTTAGAAAATGTATATTCCCCAAATGAAGGCCAAGCGAAATTTCTGAGAGACTTGTGTGAAAGTATATCCCCCCAACCAAAAAACACACTTCTCCTGGTAGGAGATATGAACATTTTAGCAGTCCCCGAGCAAGACAGAGTAAGCGTTCAAGGAACCCCCCACCCACGTTCTACAGAAAAAAAATGTAAAAGAATTTAGAAGCATATTGAAAGAGTTCTCACTCGCTGATATTTGGAGGGCGCAACATCAAGGTCAGTCAGATTACTCGTTCTATTCACCCCCACACCAGACCTATTCGAGGATTGATTATTTTCTGGGTACCAAAGACATTCTACAGGCATCCTCCCAGTCAGACATAGGCTCTATATCATGGTCAGACCACGCTCCGGTGTCACTGGTTCTCTCTCTCCCCTTCTGTAAAAACAATCTATATAATTGGAAATTAAATGACTCGCTGCTAAATCAAACAGATGTAGAGATGGATATTAAAAAGAAGCTCATTGGAGTACTTCACGCTGAATAAGGGCTCTGTAGAGTCACCAGCAATGTTATGGGAAGCCCATAAGGCCACAATAAGAGGAGCTATCATTTCCATAGCATCACACAAGAAAAAAGCTAAGCAAAAATTATAACACGAATTAGCGGAGAAAGTTCCGCTCCTTGAACAAAAACACAAGAATAACCCCTCAAAAAAAACTATTTCAACTATTAGACAAAACCAGATCTGAATTTAAACAGACCCAACTAGACGAACTGGAGAGAGCGTTAAGGTGGACTAAGCAAAGGTACTATGACAAAGGCAATAAAGCCGACCGTCTATTAGCGTCCAAACTTAGAGGTTTAAGATCCAAATCGCAAATTTCTGCTATTCAAACTAGGTCAGGGGAAAAATTAAAGAATGAAAAGAAGATAGCAAAGGAATTCTCTGACTTCTATTCTAATTTATACAACCTAAACTTTCCTAAGAACCGATCTTCTGGATCGGAAGCTATCTCCAGGTACTTAGAGGAATGTAAACTCCCAGAACTAACGGAGGAGAATATTCTAGAACTGAACAAAGAGATTACACAAGAAGAACTACTAGGAGCCATCGCTCAGCTGAAAGCTAGCAAAACGCCGGGCCCGGATGGATTCACAAATCAGTACTATAAAAAATTTAAGATGGTGTTATCCCCATATTTGCTGGATGTGTTTCATTCGTTCCTGGAGGGAGAGGCCATTCCTACATCAATGTCCAAAGCAAATCTGGCAATTATACACAAGGAAGGGAGAGACCCAATACAGTGCGGTAACTATCGACCCATAGCCCTTCTCAATTCGGACTTAAAACTGTTCAGCAAAATCGTAGCAAACAGACTCACCCCAATATTGCCCAGCTTAATCCATATAGACCAGGTCGGGTTTGTCTCGGGAAGAAAAGCCTCTGATAATACTAGAAAAAGTATAAACCTTATAGACCACGTGCATCTCACCAACACGAAGGCTATCCTGTTAGGCCTTGATGCTGAAAAAGCATTTGACAGGATAAGATGGGACTTCTTAGATCAAACGTTGCTTAAATTCGGATTTAGGGGCCAGTATCTAGAGGGGATCAGGGCTCTCTATAAAACTCCCACAGCTGCCGTGAAACTCCCAGCGGGAGACTCAAATCCCATAAAAATAAACAATGGTACTGGCCCCGGAGCGCTCACCGCAGGGACGCCCGATCGGGTGAGTGAGGGGGGGGGGGATCAACTCTCCCTGGAGGGTCTGCGGCCACGGGTGCAGGGGAGGGGGGCTGCTGAACTACTGCAGCCCTGCAAAGTGTTGCTGAGGCAGGACGGAGGCCACAAAACAAGGGACCTGACAGACCTGCCTATGCACAAAAGTCCCACAGAAGGCCAATTAGACCCTCACTCAAAATGATTAAAGGCTGGGGCGTGGTCAGGACGCCGACGGTCGAGTGAAAGAGGAGCTCCACAGACCCCTGAATAAAATCATTACAATAGGCACTTTTCCCCCCAAATTCCACTCCCCAAAAACTCTCCCCCTAGACTACATCACCTGCAGCAATGACGGGCAGACCGAAAGCTCAACAGTCCCAGGGAGTTACAAAATATTTCGCCCCTTCACCGCGGAGCTCGGAGGCGACTCCCAGGAGTCAAGATGGCGCCGGTACAAGCAACGTACGCGGCCCCAAGAATACGGCACCAGATCGGGACTGATAGAAGGAGCCGCTACCCCCAGAAGATGGGGTTACTATTGAGTACATGCAGGAACTTATGGCCTCAATGCTGGACAAACTCCACACCTCCCTCCAGGCAGACCTAAGAACTGCGGTCACGGAACTAAAGCACGACATCACAGGCCTAACAGAGCGCACCGTAGCCCTGGAAAATAAAATGGCGGACGCTCAACAGGCCCAGGAAGCAGCGGACACCGAGATATATCGACTGGGAGCAGAGATAAACAGTCTCCGCGATAGCCTGGAAGACCAGGAAAACCGCGATCGGCGGAATAATATTAGAATACGTGGTGAGAAAAGCGTAAATAAAAAACACAGTCTGAGGTTATTTTGAAACAGAATAACACGTGAATTTATTCAAGTCAAGTGCACAACGGAGACAGCTTTTGAAAAAAAGCTCTCTAACAATAACAAGGTATGCCATATATTTATACCCTAAAACCTAAAGATCCACCCCTTTATGGGGGGGCTTGCACGTCACTAATATTACCTCATTTTGTAATACATAACAATACTAAAGCTGATGTCATTTTGTAATACATAATAATACTGAATAACTGTCTGTAAGCTAAAAATCATTATGGGGTTAAATGTGATGTCAGTTCTGCCACTTGGCACATTGTATGAGAAACAGTTTATCTTAGACTACTAACGAGGCTCTCTCATAATATCTGGCCTGTTTACACTTTCATTTGGAAGCTGATTGGATGAGGAACGATCAATAAAGTCAGCTAGGAGCGAAAACATTCCCTTCTCTGTTTCACACAGATTTCTTCACATTTTTATTTATTTATTTATAAAATATTTTACCAGGAAGTAATACATTGAGAGTTACCTCTCGTTTTCAAGTATGTCCTGGGCACAGAGTAAAACAAATAATACATGGTTACAAATACAGTTACATAAATGAACAAGGTATACATTTATATACAAGACATTGCATGCACAGTTAAAGAAAATATATATTATGAGCGTATGAAACAGTTACAGACCAGATTAAAGTGTGAGACAGCCTTAGATTTGAAAGAACTTAAGCTGGTGGTGGATATGAGAGTCTCTGGTAGGTTGTTCCAGTTTTGGGGTGCACGGAAGGAGAAGGAGGAACGTCCGGATACTTTGTTGAGTCTTGGGACCATGAATAGTCTTTTGGAGTCTGATCTCAGGTGATAGGTACTGCATGTGGTAGGGGTGAGGAGCTTGTTCAGGTAGCTGGGTAGCTTGCCGAGAAAGTATTTGAGGGTGAGACAGGAAAGGTGAACTTTGCGCCTAGACTCTAGTGATGACCAATCTAGTTCTTTGAGCATTTCGCAGTGATGTGTGTTGTAGTTGCATTGGAGAACAAAACGACAAATTGAATTGTAGAGGGTGTCAAGTTTGCTAAGGTGGGTTTGAGGAGCCGAGCCATATACTATGTCTCCATAGTCAATAATTGGCATTAGCATCTGCTGTGCAATACGCTTTCTGACCAGGAGACTTAGGGAGGATTTGTTCCTGTAAAGTACCCCTAGTTTGGCATAGGTCTTGGTTGTCAGGGTATCAATGTGCATCCTGAATGTTAAGTGGGAGTCAAACCATAAGCCCAGGTATTTAAAACTAGTAACAGGAGTTTGGGTGGTGTTAGTGTTGGTTCTAATCAGGAGCTCAGTCACTGGAAGCTTTACAAATTTAGTCTTGGTCCCAAATACCATTGTTACAGTCTTGTCAGTGTTTAAAAACAGTTTGTTTTGGGAAATCCAGTTTTCGAGTCTCAAAAAATAGAATGATGACATTAAAACTCACAAAGACAGGACAAGATGGCGGAATGAAAATAGTCAAACAAAATGGCTGCTTTGATCCAAATGCTGTTATGTTGTTATGTCAGACCCCCTAATGTCTCAACTTCGTCAGTGGCATACCGGAATCAGTGCCCCCTGGTCAAATAAAGACTTACTTGCTTGAATTCTTTACATCAATGTGTGGAGATCTGGAACACAAAGATCTGGAGATGGACAGAGCCCACCGCGCATTGGGACCTCGGTCCGATGACTCTAACCGGACGCGAGATGTCATTGTCCGCCTACACAGATACTCCATAAAGGAGAAAATAATGGAGGCTTGCCGCGCCAAGGAACCCATTAAATTCAAGGATGATCCCCTGCAAATTTTCAATGACCTATCTAAGGTCACAGTCAATCGCCGCAGAGAATTGAGGCCCCTGACTCTTCTACTGCGAGACAACAAAGTAAAATATAAGTGGGGGTTCCCGTTTAAACTTCTTGTGCACAGACACCGAGGTGAATGGAGTCCTGATCCCAGAGCTCCTCACCCGTCGGCATTCTTAAACATAATAAAAGCGGCAATTTCAATCACTCCCCGGCTCACTATACAGCAAAAGTTTTATAAACCTGCAGAGATGGCCTCAGGCAGAACTGCCCGCACCAAAAGCCAGCCAGTTTCTACATATTTCAAGCGGAAAGCAGTGCCCCCAGCAGATAAGCAGAATAAAATGGTGTCTCCCCCCCACCCTGCTACGGATGACCCGGAGGCAGATCCCTTCACGGAAGATGAAGGAGATGAAGAAGTGGTTCGCAGAAAGGACTTAAGAAAGGACTTAAAAGAATTCTGTTCACATATGAAAAAGTTTTTAAAATCTGAACTTTGGGCCCTCAGGAAAGACATTGATGCCCTGGGTGAAAGAACTGACACTCTTGAAACAAAGGCTGATGAATCAATGGCTGCCATCTCCCATACACAAGAACAAATATCCTCTCTGACTGACAAAGTTAAGTTCCTGGAGGATAAAGCAGAAGACGCAGAGAATCGTGACAGGAGATGCAACATTAGATTACGTGGAGTGCCAGAAAGCATCAATAACCCAGAAGATTTCACCCTCAGGTGGCTAGAGCACCTCTTCCCGGACAAACAGTAGGCAGAGTTAAGGCTAGACCGCTGCCACAGAGCTCTCCGTGGGAAACCGCAGAGCGGGGACCCCCCCAGGGATATTGTCACCAGATTTCACCACTTCCGCACAAAGGAAGAAGTGTGCAGAATTGCCCGAGAGGCCAGGTCACTGCAGTTTGAAGGAGTTAAGCTTCAGGTATACCAAGACCTAGCCCCAGCTACCCTTATGAAGAGAAAAGCCCTGGCCCCCACCACACGTGTAATGAGAGACAACAACATTAAATATAGGTGGCTGTTTCCCTGTGCCCTTCTTAGCATCAAGAACAGAGTAGCCCATACACTAAAGAATCCGGAGGATGGGGAGAGTTTCCTAACCAAATTAGGCATCCCCAGAACCACCCGAAGCACACCGGGTTCCCCATTACCAAACCCCCCGTCCACATCTACCAGCCCCTCCTGGTCCAAAGTGGGAACCAACAAACCTAAGGGGATGACTGCCCCTGAGGCATCAGGATCAGAATAAACCAGCTTCCCTGATTCCTGATACAAATACTGAACTGTTGGCGCAGAATACCCCTCCCCGCCGCTGTCCCGACCTACCTACGCTCTCAAAATCCTGATCGCCACCTGGAGCTGAGCCGCACACCACTTTCGAGCGTCAGCCATCTTTCCCTGATCCTCCCTGGTCCGGCGCGGGAGCTGCAGTGAGGATGGCGCGAAGCCAGGTATGACGTCGCCGTCGCGCTGCTCCGTCTCGCGGGATCAGAGTTCCCTTGAGTGATCAGACGCCACCACCAAGATGGCTGCCGCTGGATGCCGCTGACGTCACCGAGGACTCGCGAGATTGGAGTTTCCTTAAGGGATCCGACGCCACCACCAAGATGGCTGCCGCTGACGTCATCGAGGTCTCGCGAGATCGGAGTTTCCTTAAAGTGATCCGACGCCACCACCAAGATGGCTGCCGCTGGATGCCGCTGACGTCATCGAGGACCCGGATGCAGGAAGAGCCCAAGCTGAAAGGAGGAAGCCGGATGCCAGACGAGCAGAGAGAAGAAGAAATTCAACATAGCGGCATTCTCCCCAGTATCCACCTCACTCACACCTACACTGTACACCACACACTAACAAACTAATAAACTAATAATCTAATACATTACATAGTTATATACATATGAGTGTATATGGGTGTATGTATATATGCGTTCGTATATAAGTATGAGTGCGTGGGTATGTATGCATTTGTACATATGTATGTATATGTATAAGTATATATGTTTATATATATGTGCGTATGTATGTATGTATGTATGTGTGCACGTGTATGTTTATGCGTATGTATATATATGTGTATATATGAGTATATGTGTTTGTATATATGTGCGTGTGTATGTATATGTGCACATATGTGTTTATATGTATGTGTGAGTATATATGTACCTGTGTATGTGTGTATGTGTGCATGTATGGATATGTATGTATATATGTATGTACATGAGCGTATATATGCGTTTATATGTCTGTATGTGTATGTATGTGTGAGTATATATGTATATGTGTAGGTGTGCCTATGTATGAATATATATGTGCAGATGTATGTATTTATGTGTGAGTTTGTATGTGCGGGGATATGTGTGATGTGTGTGATGTATATATGTGGATACGTATGTACGTATGTATGTGTGCATATAAGAGTGCATTTATGCACATATATATGTATAGATATATACTTTGATTCTGGCTCATCACCACAATATAGCCGAAACATCCGGCTTTTACCTAGCAGGGAGAGATCCGAGGAGGCACACTCTCTCTTTGACTGCATCGCAGATGGGTTGGGAATCTCTTCAGGAACTATACTCCCCAAGGCTTCCAAAATATATAATTCAATCCTTAACTCATTACTTACACAATAACTACATTTTCTATTGCAGGAAATTTTACTATCTGTACTGATCCCACAATAAGCAGCTATCACTATATTCAGTCCTTAGGTGTCCCCCCTCACGTTCGTTCCCCCATACTTTAGAATGTATACACATGCTTGTTTATCCAGCGGTAGGTTTATGTATACTTAGGCGGAGCCAGATGACTGACAATATACTTTAATACATACTCCAGTTACCTAGGCTACTCTCCCAATCGGGATTAATCATAGCTGTAGGAGGTCTGGGCTCAAAGACTCTGGCGGGATCTGGGCGGTTTTCGCAATACGCTTTACAATCACCTACAGAAAGAGCAAAAAATTGTGTACTTACAGTTCACAGTTTAGGGTATATAATCTGTTTAATACCTGTTTAATATGTTCGAGCTATTTGCCGCAAGTTTGATTTGTTTTTCCAATAGAGGAGTGCCGGCGGGCCCAGCCTCGTCGTGGCATATGCCTTCTCTAACCTGGTCCCCTAGTTTACGGGACCAACCTCAAGACCTAGGGAGATCTGACTCCATTTTTAGAGGCAGGCTCATCCAGGTGATGAGCCTGAATTCCCTCCCTCTAGGCGCAGGAGCCATCCTCGGGGGCCCCCGAGGCGAGCTCTTGTCTTCCCTTTTTTCCCCTACCTTTTTTTACTTTGCATATGTTGCACATTACTTAATTTATTTTGCTCTTTCCCCCATGTAGCTTTCCCAGTATGTTCAACCTCTCCCCACCCCCTCCCCCCCCCCAACCACACTCTTAAGACTCCGGGATCCAAGGGTCACGCTCCAGACGCGGGCAGAAAAAGACAAAGCTAAGACCACTTCGGGCATTGATAACAGTAAGTACCCATCATACGACACATCGTACCTCCTCCCTATTGCACAATGGCATTAAACTTAATCTCACACAACGTTAAAGGCTTTAATAGCCCAATTAAAAGAAGACTAGCCTTCTCTGATTATAGACGAAAACAGGCTGAAATATTGCTCCTCCAGGAGACACACTTTAGTAAAACCAATACACCTAAATTCCTAGACAAGGGCTTCTCCCAGTTCTATACAGCTTCGGCGCCCACCAAAAAAGGCGGTGTAGCTATACTCTTTAGCAATAAAACTCCATTCGTAGCCAAAACAGTGAAAAAAGACGCGGAAGGACGTTTTCTAATCCTTGTAGGTACTATACACGAACAACATATCACTTTAGCATCCCTATATGCCCCATGTGTACAAGATGCTGCATTCTTCAATAAATTTTTACGAATTCTGCGCTCAATATCCCAAGGCAGCATAATCCTCGCAGGTGATTTCAATATAGTAATACAAGCTTCCCTAGATAGATCAGGGGGAAAGGACTCAGACAACAAAAAAGCTCACTCCTCCCTACTTAAAAACCTAAAAGACAACCAATTAGTGGACATTTGGAGAGAGACACACCCGACGAGTAAGGATTATACTTTTTACTCCCATCCACACACAACATATAGCAGAATCGACTACTTCTTCATTTCGGGTCAACTGGTCCCTATGGTCGCTCGTTCTGAGATCCATGATATTTCATGGTCCGACCATGCACCTATAGAGCTACGGTGCACTAAAATTCAGGCCTTTAGACCAGGGGCGAACTGGAAACTAAATGAATCAATCCTAAAGATACCCGCACTCTGTGATGCTATAGGTCAAGATATTGATCAATTCTTTAAACTTAACACAGGCTCTGTGGAATCCCATATTACTCTTTGGGAAGCTCACAAAGCTACACTGAGGGGTCTACTAATCAGCATCACCGCTAAAAGAAAACGGGAGAGAGACGCTAAAATTATTATTCTCCAAGACAAACTCCACTCTCTACTAGTATCTCACAAGTCTCACCCAAACAAACAAACACTTCAGACATTAAAAGATACCAAAATTGAACTAAACATGTTATTAACTTCCAGGGCCGACAACTCACTAAGCTGGTCAAAGAGGAAGTTTTATGAAAAAGCTAACAGGCCGGATACGATGCTAGCCCGTGCGCTAAAAGATAGACAATCTAAGTTTAATATCCAAGCTTTACGCTTAAAATCTGACATCCACACATCCAACCCCCAAAAGATAGTAGAAGAATTTGGCTCTTTCTATGGCTCCTTATATGATGGGAAGAAAGTGGCACATAACAGCAAAACGAGCAAGGCTCTAAGAGATTTCTTAGCCAGCTCAAAACTAGAGAGATTAAGAGAGAGCGAAAGCAACAAGCTGTGTACTGACTTCACATTGGAAGAAGTGTCACAGGCTATCAAAGAACTCAAATCTTCAAAGGCACCAGGTCCGGATGGCTTTTCAGGGCTCTACTATAAGAAATTCTCAGAATTACTTGCCCCAAGGCTGCTCCACATGTTCAACGCTATCTTAGCGGGAGCCCCAATCCCCGGAGATATGCTGCGGGCATCTATATCTCTCATACATAAGCCTGGGAAAGATCCGTTGCATTGTACAAGTTATAGACCTATATCATTAATCAACACGGATATCAAATTATTCGCTAAACTCCTGGCCAACAGATTGAGTACAATCCTACCCAGACTAATACACCCAGATCAAGTCGGCTTCATAAAAGGAAGGCAGGCAGCGGATAATACCCGACGATTTATTGATCTGCTAGAATTGGCAAATAAAAATAACACCCAAAGTATGCTATTAAGTCTGGATGCAGAAAAAGCCTTTGATAGGATTGACTGGCCATATCTTAAGGAAACGCTCGCAGCATTTGGATTCGGGGATCAGGTGAGCAGAGCAATTATGTCTCTATACTCAGGCCCAACAGCCAAGGTTATACATCAGGGTTTCCCCTCTCTCCCATTCCAGATTCAGAGCGGCACGAGACAGGGGTGCCCTTTATCCCCTCTCCTGTTTGCCCTGTGTATTGAACCTCTGGCGGCGCACATCCGAGACAACCCAGATATCTCAGGGTTAAACGTATATTCACAAACTCATAAGGCGGCCCTGTACGCAGATGATATCTTATTAATAATTTCAAAGCCCCTCACTTCCCTCCCAAACCTATTTGACCTACTTGACAGATTCTCCAAAGTCTCTGGATTCAAAATCAACCAATCCAAATCAGAAGCTCTAAACATTAATCTCCCTAGTCACACCGAGAAATTGTTAAAGCTCAACTTCCAGTTTAATTGGCAAAAGAAATCCATAAAATACCTAGGTATTCAAATTACAAAAAACGCTAAAAATATCTATTCCGCAAATTATCCCAACCTAATTCGTTCCTTAAAAAAAGACCTCTCCAGATGGGCCTCCAAGCAAATTTCATGGATAGGTAGGATACATAGCATCAAAATGAACCTACTACCCCGTATCCTATACCTCTTCCAAACCCTACCAGTGCCACTCAAACTGAAGGATATACTCTCACTTCAGTCTGAAATATCTAAATTCATCTGGAAGGGGAAAAAACCGAGAGTCAATAAAATAAATATGAAAAGATCTGTGTTAGCGGGAGGCTTGGCGGTACCATGCCTGTTATCGTATTATAAAGCGGCTCAATTAAGTCATATTATACAATGGCACTCCGACCCTAAATTGAAAAGGGTGGAGTTGGAAGGTGCTGCTAGTTCCCCATTGGACCTTAGCAGTTTAATTTGGCTACCTAAAAACTCAAGAAAACACATAGATCTGCCGCTCACCTCAATGACTAACTCGTTGTCGATCTGGGAAGCTTCCAAAATTAAGAACTCTCTTACATCAGTTAACTCCCTAATGTCCCCCATATGGAATAACCCGAGGTTCGCACCTGGTCTAATAGGCAGTAATTGTTCAGTATGGAGATCAAAAGGATACAATAGGATCAAGGACCTAGAGGGTTTTGATCTTAAAATTAAAACATTCGAACACATCAGATCAGAACAAAATATCCCCCACTCAGAATTCTTTAAATATCTCCAGATAAGAGCATTCTACAACAAATTGGCCCCATACCCCCCCCTGACTAAATTCGAAAAGCTCTGTCGGGCAGAAACCGACACTAAGGGACTTATATCAACGATATATAAAGAAGTAGTCGATCTCTCAGCATCACACCAACACACCCCTGCTTTTAGAAACCAATGGGAGACGGACCTAGGAGAGATTCTAGAAGAGGACGATTGGAACACCATATTTTTAGCCACAGCCAAAAGCTCTATTTGCACCACACTAAAGGAGAACGCATATAAAGTACTCATGAGGTGGTACCTCACCCCACTCAAATTATCTAAGTTCGTGCCAGGTTCCTCCCCCCTATGCCCCAAGCAGTGCGGAGGAACGGCCGACTTGTTACATATGCTGTGGTCTTGCCCACGAATAGCCCAAATATGGGACAAGATTAGAAATTGGATACAGAGGATTTTTGACCTCACTATTCCCCCAGATCCTTGGCTGTTCCTCCTGAACAGACCTCTAAAAGATCTAACAAAATCCCAAAATAAATTAATTTCTCATTTTGCAATTGCGACGAGGTGAGATCGCAGCACTATGGAAACGCCCCGACATACCAAACATCCCAAAGATTCGGAATCGATTATGGTTTATCTGCCAGATGGAAAAGTTAACGAGTCTGGTTAACGACACTGGTGACAATTATCTAAACGTCTGGCTGCCATGGTTAGCACAGACAGACATCCCCGGGGTTGAGCGTAACACAATTTGGCATTGATAATGGTAGATGCGTTCTCCTGTAGGAGTGAGCGATCTCAAAGATCCCGTTCTATCTTATATACTTCAACGCTCAGGCGCCAGCTTACTCATTCTACGACTGACAACTGGAGTATCTCTCGTGACCCGGTGATACCAACATCTAGTATTCAGTTACCTCCCTTCCCTATACCCCCTGCCATTTCCTAACCCTCCTCCCCCTTCCCCACCTCCCCCCCCCCTTTTTTTTTTTTTCCTCTTTTCCCCCCTCAACCCCGGTTCAACCCCATTTTCCACGGCTCAGTAGGGCGCGAAAAGTCGTGGAACACCCACTTTATATACAGCACAATGTTTCAAAGATTGTATTTATTTTACTACGATGCACAAAGTAACTATGTAATGTATGTTTTATTGTATTTCTTACGCAAAAAAATATTTCAATAAAATACAAGTTATAAAAAAAAAAAACTTCTTGTGCACAGAAATGGCAAGTTCCTCACCATTAGGCATCCTGAGGACATGGAGCAATTTGCCCGGGCGCTGGGCCTCAACCCGCCCTCTAGCTGGAGATCTGACTCCTCCAGACCACAAGGACCTGATACAACGGAGCTACCAGTCAGAGCTTCAGAACAGCTGGCGGGACAGAAGCAGCAAAAGAAATAAATAAAAATGCTGCCTCCCCCCGCTCTTGGAGTTGAACCCCCCACACAGTTGTTACCTGTCTCATCAAGTTCAAGAATAGCCCTGCTGGCTAGGGACACACAGCAGTGGACACAGAGGAGGCAAACCTGACCGACACTGCCGTCATGTTATCACCGCTCGGAAAGGAGCAGTCTGCGAGGGAGAACGCCGCACCCAAAGCCGACCTCGACGTCCCACGCCAGCTATGCTTATCCTCCCGGAGAAGCCTGTGGATGCAGAAGGGCCGTTAACCGGTGAAACCAGAGGCACGCCACTTCACTGATTTGGGGGGGGAGGGGGCAGACAAAGGAGATTTACCCCGCGTGTGGAGGCCGGGGAGGTGAAGGGGAGAAGGAGGTGCACCCGGTCCCGGTCTCTCCTTTCCCCCCCCCCCCCTTGTGTTTTTTCCCATTGTCCTGAGCCCCATCGCAGCACTAACAAAAAGGAATGGGTTTTACATACCGAGTGTGCGCCTCCATAGTGTTTGGCCCCAGGAGGACCCTCCGACCCCACCCCCGTGTCATGGTATGGACGCTACAACAACCGTGACCCACGGCCCTGCCAGCCGGTCTGAACCAGAACGCATAGGCAGACCTTAACAGATAGGGGGTTGAACTGACAAGGGCACTGCGCACCTCATATTACGTGGACTCTGCAGGACTACAGCAATAGCAGTAGACATCCACGCAACCGAATGCTACTCTATATGTATATAGTTAGCTCATATATGCGTATATATGTTACAACGCGGACCTTCCCCACCCCATCCTCCCTCCCCCCCATCCTCCCTCCCCCCCCCTCCCGCCTCTCCCCCGTATGGATACAGATACTTGTGTTTTTTTATTGTCTGTTACATACTTAAAGACACTGTGTCTTTTGTGCAACATTACATTTTGAAAAAAAGCCGATGTGCCCTGGATCATCACTTCTTAGGCCTGGGACATAGTCCAACAGACCCCGCCGAACCGCGCTGAGCAGATGAACTTACCCCCTTCATCTGTGATCAGCGCGGCTTTAGCAGCCGCTTCCGCATGCGTGCGGAGGCTCAGAAAATTTCAGCAGACAAGCAAGTTTAAATTTCGGCGCTCAGGGGAGCAGTCACGTGACCGCAAACATCCAATGGGAGCGAGGGACTAGCCACGCCTCCGCCCGCCCCCAAAGCGCGCTCACTGCCAGGACACAAAAAAGCACCAGTTTGAGCAGGCGAGGCAGAGCGGGAGCATGGATCGGCGCGGCCTGAGGCACCGTGCCCGAGGCCTTATCCTATATACTGGATTCTTTAGGCAGATATCCCTGAACCAGGAGCACCGGTCGTTGCAAGTATTTTTGTTATTTAATTTGGTGTGCAGCTTTATTTACTATTTTCCTAAAAACATATAGGCTATGGTCTTTGAAGTCTAAATAAAGCAACTTACCAGTGTCACACAGCACGGACATTAGTCTTCAGTTGCGGTTTTCCACTTCAAAGTAGTCTCCTAATTACAAATGGCGGTCTTCGGTTCATGATTTTGGACTTCCTAATGCTTCTGAGGAAGAAAAACAGACCTCCAAACATAGCCATATCACCCCCCCCCCCCCTTGTGAGATAATGACTAACCCCTGTTGTTAAATCCCCTTTAACAAGTTTTTCACAATTACTCCAGCATAATAGACCTCAGTAATTCTGGTTCATCACGTAAAAAGAAACGTTTATTTTGAAGATAATTGCTTATATATAAAAATAAAAAAAATACAAAATGGCGGTTGACATTCTAAATGTTATGGTACGGACTTTGGGGCCTATGCAGTAAGTTGCGAGATGTGTCTGTCGCCAGCGCAATTAGATCTCCTTTTTTTGCCGGGTATTTGCCGCTAAATGCTGTAAATGGCGATTGTGAGTAAATTGGTGAGTTCCACATGTTGCGCGAACAAGGCGCAGCGCTTTGCGTTCATGCAGCAAGTGGCGGATGACGTAATGTATCGGTATGCCCTCCACTGCAATATGGGGTTAAGAATAATATAATTATTTTTAATCACACATCAAAAGTTTGACCTAAAATAATTTACCTGTAGTTGTGATCAATAGCCAGTTATGCGCAGAAAGTTACCTTAAAGTAGATTGGAGTTTCCATGCAAAGTGCCCAATCAGTACAAACACTTTAGTTGATCCCTGTGCAGAACCACTAAACAACACATGTAAGAAGTTCAGAATGACATGTAATACAAGTCCAGCTGCGCTGGCAACAGCAACACTAGAATGACACAACAATTTCACTAGCAGCTGAAATGTTCGGCTCTCGGCTGGTTGTTGGTGCCTTCTTGGATTGGCGCAGCTTTTTGGCGCTTTTCTCGCTAAGAGCACCGCCGAGATCTTACTCGGCATCTACTGCATTCAGAGTAGTGCTTACTATGGCGAAATAGCCATTCTCGCCACCCGCACGGCGCTTTATTTCCGGCAACAATAGCATATGCCGTGTCTCAGTAATCTCGCACACATTCCGCCATCAACTGCATACCATATGGCAATCTCGCAAAAAAAAAAGGCTAATCCAGCCTTCTCGCCACTTACTGCATAGACCCATACAGTATATCTCAAAATCTACTCGCCGAACCCAAAAAAATCTGTGTGTGTGTGTGTGTGGTGTGTGTGTGTGTGTGTGTGTGTGTGTGTGTGTGTGTGTGTGTGTGTGTGTGTGTGTGTGTGTGTGTGTGTGTGTGTGTGTGTGTGTGTGTGTGTGTGTGTGTGTGTGTGTGTGTGTGTGTGTGTGTGTGTGTGTGTGTGTGTGTGTGTGTGTGTGTGTGTGTGTGTGTGTGTGTGTGTGTGTAATCTACAAATAAAAGCCAGGTGTGGATGACTAGTTTCCTCAACCCCTTAACCCTGGGATCTTACCTGATCCGCAGTCCCTCTATGTCCAGGTACCTCATTCCCGCAATGTTATACATTGGAGGGGATGTGTTCCCTACCTGTCTTCTGGGTTAGGGGGGATTCCGATGTCTTCCGTGTGAAGCTTGAGTCACATCTGGAAGAAAGCAGTATAGGTTATTTTGCTGTAGTATAGGGCTGTTAAGATATATAGGGTAAATAAGATATCCAGAAACAGAGTGTGAGACAGACACAGACAGGGGGCGAGAGAGACAGGGGGCGAGAGAGACAGGGGGCGAGAGAGACAGGGGGCGAGAGAGACAGGGGGCGAGAGAGACAGGGGGCGAGAGAGACAGGGGGCGAGAGAGACAGGGGGCGAGAGAGACAGGGGGCGAGAGAGACAGGGGGCGAGAGAGACAGGGGCGAGAGAGACAGGGGGCGAGAGAGACAGGGGGGTTGATTGGGTGGGGTGACGGGATGATTGGGTGGGGTGACGGGGTGATTGACATCCACTGAGCTGAGTCTGCCACCGCCGCCCCCATGTCCCGGCGTGTCTGACCCCCTCACGGACACCCGGTGACCCGCAGCGACACCCGGCCCGCCCCCCGCCTCTTCTCCCTCTCTCCGTGGGATATGGCGCTCTCCAGGGGGGGGAGTGCACAACCGGTTTCCCGGTGCGGCAGGGCCCCGTCGCTTCCTCGGGTGTCACAGAGACCACAGCGATCCCACGGTGTGTAGGGGGGGGAGAGAGAAGGAAGGGGGGGAGAGA
The DNA here is from genome assembly GCF_040206685.1 of Ascaphus truei. Classification (NCBI taxonomy): domain Eukaryota; kingdom Metazoa; phylum Chordata; class Amphibia; order Anura; family Ascaphidae; genus Ascaphus; species Ascaphus truei. The sequence goes on from NC_134498.1 coordinate 29,984,180, forward strand.
GAGAGGAGGAAGGGGGGGAGAGAAGGGGAAGGGGGAGAGAGAGGAGGAAGGGGGGGAGAGGGGAGGGGAAGGGGAGGAGGGAAGGGGGGGGAGAAAGAGAGGAGGGAAGGGGGGGGAGAAAGAGAGGAGGGAAGGGGGGGGAGAGGGAGGAGGGAAGGAGGGGGAGAAAGAGAGGAGGGAAGGAGGGGGAGAAAGAGAGGAGGGAAGGGGGGGAGGGAGGAGGGAAGGGGAGGAAGGGGGGAAGGGGGAGAGAGAAGGGGGGAAGGGGGAGAGAGAGAGAGGAGGAAGGGGAGGAGAGAGGAGGAAGCGGGGGGAGAGAGGAGGAAGCGGGGAGAGAGAGGAGGGAAGGGGTGGATAGAGAGGAGGGAAGGGGGGGGAGAGAGGAGGGAAGGGGGGGGGAGAGAGGAGGGAAGGGGGGGGGAGAGAGGAGGGAAGGGGGGGGGGAGAGAGGAGGGAAGGGGGGGAGAGAGGAGGGAAGGGGGGAGAGAGGAGGGAAGGGGGGGGAGAGAGGAGGGAAGGGGGGGGAGAGAGGAGGGAAGGGGGGGAGAGAGGAGGGAAGGGGGGGGAGAGAGGAGGGAAGGGGGGGGAGAGAGGAGGGAAGGGGGGGGAGAGAGGAGGGAAGGGGGGGGAGAGAGGAGGGAAGGGGGGGGAGAGAGGAGGGAAGGGGGGGGAGAGAGGAGGGAAGGGGGGGGGAGAGAGGAGGGAAGGGGGGGGGAGAGAGGAGGGAAGGGGGGAGAAAGAGAGGGAAGGGAGGGGGAGAAAGAGAGGAGGGAAGGAGGGGGAGAAAGAGAGGAGGGAAGGGGGGGAGGGAGGAGGGAAGGGGGGGAGGGAAGGGGAGGAAGGGGGGAAGGGGGAGAGAGAAGGGGGGAAGGGGGAAGAGAAGGGGGGAAGGGGGAGAGAGAGAGGAGGGAAGGGGGGGAGAGAGAGGAGGGAAGGGGGGGAGAGAGGAGGGAAGGGGGGGAGAGAGGAGGGAAGGGGGGGGAGAGAGGAGGGAAGGGGGGGGAGAGAGGAGGGAAGGGGGGGGAGAGAGGAGGGAAGGGGGGGAGAGAGGAGGGAAGGGGGGGAGAGAGGAGGGAAGGGGGGGAGAGGAGGGAAGGGGGGGAGAGGAGGGAAGGGGGGGAGAGGAGGGAAGGGGGGAGAGAGGAGGGAAGGGGGGGAGAGAGGAGGGAAGGGGGGGGGGAGAGAGGAGGGAAGGGGGGGGGAGAGAGGAGGGAAGGGGGGGAGAGAGAGGAGGGAAGGGGGGGGGGAGAGAGGAGGGAAGGGGGGGGAGAGAGAGGAGGGAAGGGGGGGGGAGAGAGAGGAGGGAAGGGGGGGAGAGGAGGGAAGGGGGGGAGAGAGGAGGGAAGGGGGGGAGAGAGGAGGGAAGGGGGGGGGGAGAGAGGAGGGAAGGGGGGGGGAGAGAGGAGGGAAGGGGGGGAGAGAGAGGAGGGAAGGGGGGGAGAGAGAGGAGGGAAGGGGGGGGGAGAGAGGAGGGAAGGGGGGGGAGAGAGAGGAGGGAAGGGGGGGGGAGAGAGAGGGGGAAGGGGGGGGGTGGGAGAGTGAGGGGGGTTGGGGGGGGAGAGAGAGGAGGGAAGGGGGGGGGAGAGAGAGAGGAGGGAAGGGGGGGGGAGAGAGAGAGGAGGGAAGGGGGGGGAGAGAGGAGGGAAGGGGGGGGAGAGAGAGGAGGGAAGGGGGGGGGGAGAGAGAGGAGGGAAGGGGGGGGGGAGAGAGGAGGGAAGGGGGGGGAGAGAGAGGAGGGAAGGGGGGGAAGGGAGTGGGATGAGGAAAGGCAGGAGATCCGTGCAGGCAGCTCCCTGCACACAGTCACTGGACAGGCAAATGTACAACTCTCCCCCCCACCCCCTTCTCCTATCACCCGGGGCAGAAGGGGACGGGACACCGCGCAGCAGAGGAGCGGGAAGGCAGACACACTCACTTTGTGCTCTGCGCAAAGCGGAAGCCCCGCCCCCAGCTTCCTCTGACCTGCGGCCCGGCCGGCATTAAGGAGGGATGGTGGGGAGGGATAATCGGAGGGATGGTGGGGGAGGGATAATCGGAGGGATGGTGGGGGAGGGATAATCGGAGGGATGGTGGGGAGGGATAATCGGAGGGATGGTGGGGGAGGGATAATCGGAGGGATGGTGGGGGAGGGATAATCGGAGGGATGGTGGGGAGGGGATAATCGGAGGGATGGTGGGGAGGGATAATCGGAGGGATGGTGGGGAGGGATAATCGCGGCACCCCTCTAGGCAAGCCACGGTGCACAGGTTGGGAACCACTGGTGTATACGAAAAATAATCAAAGATCTGCAACCCATGCTGGCAGAGGATGTGACATTAAAAGAAATTTTCCCCAAACCTCCCATTATTGTGTTCCGGCAACCACCAAACCTCAAACACAAATTAGTCAGCAGAAAACTTCCCAACGAACTTAAGGACATGGATAATGGCACAAAACTGTGCAACAACACACGTTGCAAACATATGCAACACCCTTCCCCCACCTAAGGCCTCGGACATGGTCAAAAAGACCGTGCTGAGGCGTGCTGAGGGGAAACATTATCCCTATCAGCGCGGCTTTAGACGGCGCTTCCGCAGGCGTGCCGAAATGCAGGAGACAGGCAAGTTTAAATTTTGACGCTCATGCAAGCGCAGGGCCGGTCACGTGACTGCCAGAAGCCAATGGCATTCCGTGACGTCGGCACCGTGACGCGCTAACCCCGCCTCCCGACCCGCCTCCCACCCGGCACACAAGCGCGCTCGCTGACGCTCATGCAGGGACAAGAAAAATCTCCTGCGTGAGCAGGTAAAGCATGAGCGTCTGCGCTGCCCAGCGCCGCTCTCTGCACCATGTCCCAGGCCTAAGGGAGATAGGGGGGTATGGTGTTCGTGGTGCTCACCTGCAGGTATCCAGGAGCCTGGGCCTCCGCAGTGCAGGGAGCGTGGAGGGTAGAAATTCTCTTTCACAGGATAGGGTGCAGCGCCTCCACCTGCAGGGCTCTATCAGAGGCAAGGGTGACCCCTTGCAGCCACTTGTAGATCAGTAACTTATCATAGACTGCCAGGAACTTTGCAAACTGGGTGAGGTTTATTGTCAGCAGGATCTGCATGAACAAACAGCAACAATCAGGACTGGTTTTAGCTCCCTGTAGGTCATCAGAACTAGCACCTCACACTACTCCTTCCACGTGAAGGCTGGCTTCACCCCCTCCCTTTAGGGTAGCTGCTCTTGGTCTCCTAGCTCCAGGACCCCACAGTTAGGAATCTCCCTCCTCCATGCTCTGTGCAAGGAGAAAGGCTGCCCCTGTATCCTCCTGCCTGATGATATGGCTTGCTGCTCTATTGGTCTTCCCCGGGATCTATACTCTGGCACAACTGGGCCCCACTTAACCCATCTCACCTGCTCAGGACCCCAGGACACACCTAATCCTAAAGGGCGGTCCCCCAATTTATATACCCTGGGGGTGTGAACCTTTCCTTCCCAAGTCTCTGGGCAAAACAAAGTGTTGCACAGCATCACCTCACTGGTCACATGAGCTACTAGAATGTTCCTAGCTCTGAGTCACATGTGCCAGGAAGCTGCAACATTGTAGCCTGGCTCTGAGCTAGCTCTCATGCAAGACTAAGTGCAAAGGGTTTAACCCCCACACTGCCAGCATAGCATATAGCCAATGCATAAAACCAGGCCTGGTTTTAGCAAGGGGCTACACATATATGCCAAGATCCCACAGCCAGTCACAACCATGGAACACTCGATGTTAAAGGATCATACTGCTGCACATCCAGGAATGTGGTTTATCAGGGGAGAGCAAACTTTTACTGCTGCGCCCCCCTGTCTGGCCTTCTCCAGAGCTCACGCCCCCCCCTCTCCTACCTTCAGCTGCATCAAATGACGCTCCAGGGTCATGTGACATCAGGTCACGTGACCCGCAGCGTCATCTGATGCCTGTGATGTCACATGACCCCACGGCATCATTTGATGCCGCGTTGCCATGGAGATGCGTCACAGCAACTGAATACCGGTAAGTGAAGTGTTGCACAGGCCTCACGCGATCCCCTGGCATTTAATTTAAATGCCTTGGGGAAGAGTGCGGGACCTCTGCATCCGCCCGCGCCCCCCGAGAAAAATCTCCCGCGCCCCCCCCAGTTTGCGCACCCCTGGTTTTATGGATTCAATGCAACAATTGTGACCAAGGATGCTACATTGGGGAAACCAGCCCAAAACTTCAAGGCAGAATGAATCTGCACAGACTCTGTATACAACACCACGAAGAAGGAAGATACTGTACTGCTCACCTGTGGGACATCACTTCTCACAGCCAGGCCATTCCATAAATTATTTAAAAATCTAAATTCTCAATGGAATGTTTAAACACACCCAAGAGCGGAACACACTCAGAATGATAAGACACTTTGACACCAAAACAAGAGGACTTAATGCGGATATGGGGGTTCTCACACACTATCACAATTGCTTGTAATTATCCTGCCTGCCTCTCAGCCAATGTTCTTACTCACACCTTCCCCCCCCCACCCCCTCAGCATCCTCTTCCCCCTCCATGCTGTTACTTGTCATCATTTTATTACCCTTCCAATGTCTACATACCTTTCCCGCCCACCCTTATCTAAATCTGTTTTTTTTTCCTGCCTTCTAAACCTCTGTTTTAGCATTGACTCCTTTGTAAACCAATATTGCTGACCTGAAGAAGAGAGGAGAACTCTCGAAAGGTTGTCCTATGACAAATTGTTAGTCCAAATAAAAAAAGGTATCACCTAATACTGTAGAACTTTTATATATATGTAGCCATGGCTGGTTTCTGGCTACCATTCTGCCGTCACTGGCATACAAGTCCTGGTAAGAGCAGGCAGTGCCAGTACAGCTCAACCCGGTTATAACGCGATCCGTTACAACGCGAATCCGCTTATAACGCGGTGCACGCGTGGCTCCCTATTTTCGTATTTATGAATACTTTACAACACGACTATTGGTATCTTAAATACTTTATTGTACAATGCATACAATTGTACGTTATTTCTAACGCGATCCGCTTATAGCGCGATGTGATTCTTTGGACCCCAAGCACAGCGTCATAAGGGGGTTGAGCTGTACTAATCATGGGTTTTCCCCACACAAGGCATCCCCTTGAGTGACAGGGGAAGAGGTGGGATTAGGTCTGAGTGCTGCCCAATCCTGGGTTCAGACCTAGAACCTTCCCCCTAATGTACTTAAGGGAGTGCAACCCTAAATTATTTAGTGTGTCTCTACCGTGAGAGAGACAAGGCATCACACCGGACTGCTCTGCACTGGCAGGCCCTGGTCCTCTTCCCTAAGGGAGGAGTGAGTGATTACCTGTTCCCCTGGTCCTGCTAGAGGGCTGGGGAAGAGCAAGGACGGCTGCGGGGGCCCTTGACCCATAGTGAAGGTCCAGAGACCATCCTAAGGCCGCGCTTATAGTGCCGGCGATAGCGACATCGCATCAAAACAAATATATTTGTACGTGCGCTCATAGTAGGAGCGACGCGACGGCTTGGTCACGATCGCCGGAAGTCACTTCAATTTGATTTTTCCAGCGGCCGTAGCGTGACGTCAGTATAGCCGTCGCCGGCACTATAAGCGCGGCCTGAGTCTGGGAATCAGAACAGAGACTGTGTTAGGCAGAGGACTGCCGTGTTGCTGTACGTGTACAGGAATTAAACCGGTTCCAGGTGAATATACCTCCTGCCTGGTGTGTGATCTTACTGGGGGGGGGAGAGGTAACCGTTTCTACCGTAGGAGATCGCCTCCGTACTCTCTGCTGTCCACCACCCGTTACCCATCCACGCTCGCACAAATTACCACATCAGCACTCCCCTTACTGTGTCTCCGCTATCCCGCACGCTCAGCTATGTCCCCGCTTACTGTGTAACCGCTACTGTCATGTCCATCCCCTCTTTTATCCGGCCACGCCACCGATCACAACTGTGTCCACCGCTACTGTCATGTCCACACGCCCGCTCCGCAATGGCCGCCTTCACGGTTCCCGGCCGCTCTGCAATGGCCGGCTTCACGCCCACGTCACCGCTCACAAATCACTCCCTCCGCCTTCTCCCACGATACTTACTCTCCTGCCAGCCCCATTACATATTTATTGCCCACCTTCATCAAAATGCCCAACACGAATAAATACAAGACCGCTCCAGCGAGGGGACATGCCACAGCAGCGCGGGGACATGGGGGGGGGACGGGGACGGGGACATGTTCCAGCGATGGGGGGGGAGACACACACAGACAGACACACATATATACACACAAACAGACACACACAGACAGAGACAAATCTCACCCTGCAATACATCTAGCAGCAAGGGAGGGGGGGGGGGGGGGGGAGATGTGCTGGCAGCAGGGGGGGGGGAGGGGGGGGACGGGGGGGAGGTGGTGGGCGTGGACATGTATTCAATATTACATTCCCCGGGCGAAGCCGGGCACAAAAGCTAGTTCATAATTTACAAAAAGGCAGAAGTGAAAAACATGCAAGGTGTGTAAACATATACCACATGAATTGTAGATGGATTAATATAATATAGTAACTGTAATGATTATAAAAAACAAAAAAACAAGGATGGTGTGTGCCGAGCACGCGCGTTCTAAGTCAAACTTCTTTGCGTTTTTGTCACCGAAATAGTGTTTTGATTGTTAATTAAAAACATCACACATACAATTTCTGTGACAAAAGACAGTTTCACTTAAAATTCGCGTGCTCGTCGCACACACCCTTTTATTTATATTTGGACTAACATTTTCATATTATAATACAGGCCATCGAGATTTCTTTCTTTTCCTCAGGTCAGCAAAGATTTCTCCGCAAATCCAATTTTGTTCAAAATACCATGAACTTGCGGTGCGCCATGTTCGTCCCACCTGCAGAGAAGACGCTAACAAGCGGCGGTGGAATGTTGCTGAAGACAAACGATTCCGTGGGGGGAGCAGCCGGCTGAGCCAGGGCTGCAGGCCTGGCCTGGGCCTGGATTTACAAGATTCCTGTCACCGAGTGCTGGAAATTCCGCACATTCTCGGGAAGATGATATCACTAACCCGCCTTTGTTCATCTCCAAACCTCTGCAGTCAGCACAAAAATCCTGGGAGCACATCTGTTTTCATCGAGTAATAAGTACCTTGCATTCTAAAGGCAGAACGTTCCTTACACCGCGTCGCTCAACGTCAGTCCTCAAGCACCCCCCAACAGGTCAGGTTTTTTTTAGGATGTCCAAGCTTCAACACAGGTGGCTCAACACCTGCTTTACGCCGCAGCTGCGACAGTTTCAGATACGTTACAATGACGCAGCGCTGAAATCTTTGCCGGAAACATTAGCATTTGTAATACATTCCCGTTCATTTTGCAGCGCAAAAGTTCTAGTTGCCTTAGGCTGCGCTCATAGTGCCGGCGCCGCGACGTCACTGCAAAACAAATGTATTGCCGCTGTCGCGTGCCCTTATAGTAGAAGCGACGGCTCGGTCGCGATCGCTGGAAGTCAAGTCAATTTTATTTTGCCAGCGACCGCAGCGTGACGTCACCTGGTCTCCCCTGGCCCCCCTTTGGCCTCCCCTGGACCCCCCCTGGTCTCCCCTTGCCCCCCTTTGGCCTCCCCTGGACCCCTACTGGTCTCCCCTTGCCCCCCCCTTGTCTCCCATGCCCCCCCTTGTCTCCAGTCAGTCACCAATCCACCCAGACACCCATTCTGCACAGTTCACACAGGAGAGGGGCGTCTCAGACTCGCAGTGGTGCTCAAACTTGCTGCGCCCCCCCCCCCCCCTTACCTCTAATGCAGCGTTAAATGATGCTGCGGGCTCATGTGATGTCACGTCTCCTTGGGAACGGTCCGCGTTACCATGGAGACGCGTGGACTGAAGCCGCGCCACCCCTCAGCATCCGGGCCTGGCCAGAGGTCAACTTGCAGTCCGGCTGCCAGACCCCCGCAGTCACCGGGTCCGGCCTGAGAATCCCCAAGGTAAGTCTACTTTTTTCATATGTATTGGGAGGGGGGGAATGGGGGTAGTGGGGGGTCTTCTTAATATGGAATGGGGGTCTTCTTAATATGTATTGGGGAGGTATTGTATGGGGGGGATTGAGTGAGAGTGGTTATTGACGGAAGGTGGGGGCAAGTGAGAGGGGGTGAGGGAGTGAGTGAAGAAAAGACGGAGTTAGGCTGCGCTTATAGTACTGGCGACGGCGCTGTCCGTCTCGGGTGCCGATAGGGGGCGCGACGGCGATGCGCAGCGACAAAGCTACCAAAATCTCTGAAATCAAGGGAATTAGACATTTACAACGGCAGCAGCGTGATGTCAGCGGCACGTGAGCGGTTCAGCCAATGAGGGCGAACCCCTCACGGCCACGCCTCGTCGCCCTCCCTTGGTCTCCTGCACTAATAGCAATTGCTACGGCTGACGTCAGCGGTCGCATAGCCAGCACTATAAGCGCAGCCTAAGAGTGAGATGCAGGGGAGATAGATACATGCGAGGGGGATGAGTGAGGAAGAGGGAGGGAGACGAAGGGGAGAGAAAGAAATGGGAAGAGGGGAGGAAATAGAGGGGGCTCATGAGGTGTGAAATGGGGGGGGGGGGGGGGGCTCACAATACCACCGACACCGGGGGGGGGCCCGCACGTAACTAGTCCTGGGCCCCAGGAAATCTGTCATTGGACACACACACACAAAATGGCTGCACCTGTCCCGGGGCGGGCGGTTGGAGCCACCTGTGCTGAAGCTGGGATATCCTGACCTATTGGAGGGTATTGAGGACTGGAATTGAGCATCCCTGATCTAAGGCATCCATGGAGAACGATGTGTGACCCGGGGCTTCAAGGAATACTTCTCAAAAGGTTTAATATTTTAGAGAAATATTGAGTATTTTACATAATCAATAATTAATGTCGTTCATACCGTGGGAAGTATTTAAAGACGAGTCTCCTACATTTGGAATGATATTTGTAAAACCTCCTGACACCACAAGGGTTAACTTTAAAAGTAAACTGGATTTAAATACCAAAGTCTCCTTGCACAATCGGCAGTATGTTACTAATATCTCTGAGAATTGTGTTGCTGTTATTAGCACGAGTGTTGCGTGTAACACACTTTCATACGTAGCTTCCATAAACTTGCAAAGATAACTCATCCAGTACCAATACATTAAAGGCATATATTTTATACATGGCCTCTGTATCTAATGCCCCTATTTTACAGATCTGTGCTGCACCTTTGCAAACCAAAAATGCCTTTGCGCTCCACCTACGGAGATGGTTGCACATGAGTTACAGATGCGCGCTCTGATCTTCCTGGAAAAGAAACTTCCAATGTGGTGGCAATAAATGTAAGAGGGACCAGTGAATACAAAGCCCTGCCACAAGGCTAGGCCAACATTCCAACAGCATGACATCACTTTTACCCATAACCCCAGGTTATACATTCTTATTAGAGGTACATCCTCCAAGGCAGATAGTATTCTTAGCTTGGAATCTGACTCCACATCGCTCATAGTGGTCTACAAAATATATATATGTATAGTAACTAAATGCTTATTATATTTAGCTGCTTAATCTACCTGGAAATAGCACGCCACTGCTGAAATAAAAAGGTTATATAGTTCTCTATATTTTGTTTCATATTTTTCTGCTGGCAATTGTTTTACTTGAAACTGAAATGTGGTTCTGTATTTTATGCCCATTTTCATAAAATGACTTGTGGAATGTAAGGCCTTGCCCCCGCTGCCTACTACAGCGTCCGCTGTGGCGGACGCTGCACGGACGAGAGCCCTCCCCTCAATGGCGCCGGGCCCGCTGCGAGGGGGGGCCGCAGCGCTCGGGCGAGAGTTGCTCCTGCTCTCAATAGAATTGAGAGCAGGACTCGCGTCGAGCGATTAGGCACGCCCCCCCGCGGTTCAGCCAATGAGGGCGAACCTGCCGGGTGACGTCATGGCCGCACCCCCGTCACTCCCCCGCCCCCCCCCCCCCCCCGGTCTCTCTGCCTGCAGTGAGCTGCAGACCGGGGAATCGGCGGAACGCGCCGCCAATCTCGCGGGCGCGCGTTGCAGCGGAGTTACCGGGGCCTTAGCCTAAGTGTTCAATACTCTGGGAGTATTTCTTGAGGAAATTAAGTTATTTACAACATTACCAAATAATGGCCAGGATGTATGAAAGCCCGGCTTGATGAATCTTGACCAATGTACCTCATAGCATTAATTGCCTAGAAGTAACCAGTAATGTGCTGTATGTGTAGCAGTGGTGGTGTGTGTGTGTAGAAGTGATGGTGTGCGTGTGTATGTGATAATGTGTGTGTTTTTGTGTATGTTACGGTGGCGTACATTGCGGTGTACTGTCCAGGAGGCCGACCCGCTAGGCAGAGGTGGAGGTTAGATAGCGATCCGAATCCTGATGAGTAGAATAGTGAGGAGAGGGCCGGATAATCGTGGTCACTGCTCCGGGGTTAGGGCTGGAGAAGGCAGAATAGGCTGAAGGAGCGGCTCAGTGAGTAAAGACACTGACCCTGGCACTAAGTTTGAAGCTGCATTACAGCAGCCAATCAGGATGGAGGAAGCTGCCCAGCACCCTAGCAGCAGCAGCAGCCGCCCTGCTCTCTCCCTACTCAGGGGAAATCCCGCGATAGGTTACTATGTCCGGAGACGTAATACCGGTATACACATACATGTGCAGAGACGTAATACCGGTATACACATACATGTGCAGAGAGGTAATACCGGTATACACATACATGTACAGAGAGGTAATACCGGTATACACATACTGTACACGCCCAGAGAGGTAATACCGGTATACACATACACGTACAGAGAGGTAATACCGGTATACACATACATGTGCAGAGAGGTAATACCGGTATACACATACATGTACAGAGAGGTAATACCGGTATACACATACATGTACAGAGAGGTAATACCGGTATACACATACTGTACACGCCCAGAGAGGTAATACCGGTATACACATACTGTACACGCCCAGAGAGGTAATACCGGTATACACATACACGAACAGAGAGGTAATACCGGTATACACATACATGTGCAGAGAGGTAATACCGGTATACACATACATGTACAGAGAGGTAATACCGGTATACACATACATGTACAGAGAGGTAATACCGGTAAACACATACATGTACAGATAGGTAATACCGGTATACACATACTGTACACACCCAGAGAGGTAATACCGGTATACACATACATGTACAGAGAGGTAATACCGGTATACACATACATGTACAGAGAGGTAATACCGGTATACACATACTGTACACACCCAGAGAGGTAATACCGGTATACACATACACGCCCAGAGACGTAATACCGGTATACACATACACACCCAGAGACGTAATACCGGTATACACATACACACCCAGAGACATAATACCGGTATACACATACACGCCCAGAGAGGGAATACCGGTATACACATACTGTACACGCCCAGAGAGGTAATACCGGTATACACATACACGTACAGCGAGGTAATACCGGTATACACATACTGTACACGCTCAGAGAGGTAATACCGGTATACATATACACACCCAGAGACGTAATACCGGTATACACATACACGTACAGAGAGGTAATACCTGTATACACATACACGTCCAGAGAGGTAATACCTGTATACACATACACGTCCAGAGAGGTAATACCGGCATACACATACATGTACAGAGAGGTAATACCGCTATACACATACACGCCCAGAGAGGTAATACCGGTATACACATACACGTGCAGAGAGGTAATACCTGTATACACATACACGTACAGAGAGGTAATACCTGTATACACATACACGTACAGAGAGGGAATACCGGTATACACATACACGTACAGAGAGGTAATACCGGCATACACATACATGTACAGAGAGGTAATACCGCTATACACATACACGTGCAGAGAGGTAATACCGCTATACACATACACGTACAGAGAGGCAATACCTGTATACACATACACGTACAGAGAGGGAATACCGGTATACACATACACGTACAGAGAGGGAATACCGGTATACACATACACGTACAGAGAGGGAATACCTGTATACACATACACGTACAGAGAGGTAATACCGGCATACACATACATGTACAGAGAGGTAATACCGGCATACACATACATGTACAGAGAGATAATACCGCTATACACATACATGAGCAGAGAGGTAATACCGCTATACACATACATGTGCAGAGAGGTAATACCGGTATACACATACACGTACAGAGAGGTAATACTGGTATACACATACACGTACAGAGAGGCAATACCGGTATACACATACAGAGAGGTAATACCGGTATACACATACACGTACAGAGAGGTAATACCGTATACACATACACGTACAGAGAGGTAATACCGGTATACACATACACGTACAGAGAGGTAATACCGGTATACACATACACGTACAGCGAGGTAATACAGGTATACAGATACTGTACACGCCCAGAGAGGTAATACCGGTATACATATACACACACCCAGAGACGTAATACCGGTATACACATACACGTACAGCGAGGTAATACCGGTATACACATACTGTACACGCGCAGAGAGGTAATACCGGTATACACATACTGTACACGCCCAGAGAGGTAATACCGGTATACATATACACACCCAGAGAAGTAATACCGGTATACACATACACGTACAGAGAGGTAATACCGGTATACACATACACGTACAGAGAGGTAATACCGGCATACACATACACGTCCAGAGAGGTAATACCTGTATACACATACACGTCCAGAGAGGTAATACCTGTATACACATACACGTCCAGAGAGGTAATACCTGTATACACATACACGTCCAGAGAGGTAATACCTGTATACACATACACGTCCAGAGAGGTAATACCGGTATACACATACACGTCCAGAGAGGTAATACCGGTATACACATACACGTCCAGAGAGGTAATACCGGTATACACATACACGTCCAGAGAGGTAATACCGGTATACACATACACGCCCAGAGAGGTAATACTGGTGTACACATACACGTCCAGAGAGGCGATACCGGCATACACATACACGTCCAGAGAGGTGATACCGGCATACACGCCCAGAGAGGTGATACCGGCATATACATACATGTATAGAGAGGTAATACCGGTATACAAATACAAGTCCCCCTCTACCCCCCCATGCCCCCTTCACACACATACATGTCTGGAGAGGTAATACCAGACACATACATGTCCGGAATTATCTCTTATTATCTCTCATTTTTTACTGTGTGTTTGTGTTTGTGTGAAGTAGTAATGGGCTGTCTGTATGTCTGTATGTATCAGTGGTGGTGTGTGTGTGTAGCAGTGATGGGATCTCGGTGTGTGTGTGTGTATCAGTGATGGGATGTCTATATGTCTGTGTGTATCATTGATGGTGTGTGTAGCAGTGATGGGATGTCTGTATGTCTGTAGCAGTAATGGGATGCGTATTAGTGATGGGATGTCTGTGTGTGTGTGGCTGTACTGGGGTGTGTGTTTGTGTGTGTGTGTAGCAGTGATGGAATGTTTGTGTGTGGGTGTACTGGGGTGTGTGTTTGTGTGTGTGTGTGTGTGTGTGTGTGTGTGTGTGTGTGTGTGTGTGTGTGTGTGTGTGTGTGTGTGTGTGTGTGTGTGTGTGTGTGTGTGTGTGTAGCAGTGATGGGATGTCTGTGTGTGTAGCAGTGATGGGATGTCTGTGTGTGTAGCAGTGATGGGATGTGTGTGTGTGTGTGTGTGTGTGTGTGTGTGTGTGTGTAGCAGTAATGGGAAGTGTGTGTGTAGCAGTGACGGCATGTGTGTGAGTATTAGTGATGGGCTGTCTGTATGTCTGTGTATTTTTGATGTATGTCTTTATTTATATAGCAAATAGGAGGATCCAGGGCACTACGGATGTGTAGATCCTCCTATTTGTTCATACATCTTGAAATTACACAAGACATGTTTTTTCCCTGAACCACGGAGCACCGGTACCTCAAATTGCAAAGATATTGCTTTATTATACACTTTTAGGTGTGCTAGACATAACCCTTTTGTTTGATTTATTTATATAGCGCCATAAATGTCCATAGCACAGTAGTAATACACGTGACAATCATATAAATAACAAATCATGGGAACAAGCGCTTCAGACATAAAAGTAACATTTAGGAAAAGGAGTCCCTGCTCCGAAGAGCTTACAACCCAATTGGTAGATAGGAAGAACATACAGAGACAGTAAGAGGGCGTTCTGGTACGTGCGTCTGCAGGGGCCAAGGTTTATGTATCAGGTGTATAGTATTAGCCACGGTGCTACTCATATGCTTCTTTAAGCAGGTGTGTTTTAAGGTGGGTCTTACAGGGGGATAGAGAGGGTGCTAGTCAGGTACTGAGGGGAAGGGCATTCCAGAAGTGTGGGGCAGTAAGTGAGAAAGGTTTAAGTCGGGAGAGGGCTTTAGATACAAAAGGGCTAGAGAGAAAGAAGACATCCTTGAGAGGAACGCAAGAGTCTGGATGGTACAAAGCGAGAAATTAGGGCTGAAATGTAAGGAGAGGCAGAAGAGTGTAAAGCTTTAAAAGTGAGGAGAATTGAGAGTGTGATGCGGGATTTGATAGGAAGCCAGGAGAGGGATTTCAGAAGATGAGACGCTGAGACAGATTTAGGAAAGAGTAGAGTGATTCTGGCAGCAGCGTTTAGGATAGATTGTAGGGGAGACAGGTGATAGGCAGGAAGGCCGGACAGCAGGAGGTTTCAGTAATCGAGACGGGAGAGAATGAGGGCCTGAGGCAGAGTTTTAGCAGTCGAGCAACAGAGGAAAGGGCGTATCTTTGTTATATTGTGGAGGGAAAAGCGACAGGTTTTAGATACGTTTTGAATGTGAGAGGAGAATGTGAGAGAGCAGTCGAGTGTGACCCCTAGGCAGCGAGCTTGGGCTACTGTTGAATGATCGTAGTTCCAACAGTAATGTGGAAGGAGGTAGTAGGGCCAGGTTTGGGAGGAAGTATGAGGAGCTTTGTTTTATACATGTTAAGTTTATGTCGGCGGAGGGCTATCCAGGATGATATTGCAGGGAGACTGTAGGAGGAACGCGCACTGAGGTATGCAAGGGAGACTTGTTATGGTGAATTTAAATAAGGCTTTTATTGCGCCTGTTTTCTTAACATCAGAAAAACATCCAAACAAGGGGTCAAACAAAGCTTCTATTCACTTGGGAGTGTTTCTAGTGATACCTATGCAGTCCACAACTCCCTTTAGATACGCATGTCTCCCAGCCCAAAACATATATCTCGATATGAGCAGATATACCAAAAGTCTTATAAAAGAAAGTCTTATCTGTTTCTCGTGGTTGGAGGGAAAGTCTTCTCTGTTCCTGGGTTGCTGCCTTTTTCCTCAGGTTTTGTCAGCATTCAGGTTTAGAGGTGTTTCCCCTGCGTCTTGCAAGCAGCTCTGCTGTTTCTTCTGGCAGGCTTCAAGACATCTGTCCCCATGGTCAGTCTCACAAGTTATGAGACTCAGGAACAATCTCTCTTCCTGTCTCAAAGACAGGCTTTTCTAAGAACCTAATCAGGCAGGTGGTGTTGGTTAATTGACAACCAGCAGTTAACCACCACACTGCTGGATTAGAGGCACATTTCCTGAACAGGGATAACTCCCCTGTTACAGAGACATTGAGAAACTTTGGTCTGTAAAGCAGGTGTAAGGTCAGGGGTTGAAAAGTAAATGTGGGTGTCATCAGCATAGAGGTGATATTTGAACCCAAGAGATGTGATTATGTCACCTAGAGAGAGTGTGTACAGAGAAAAGAGGAGAGGTCACAGGACAGAGCCCTGGGGTACCCCTATAGATAGATCAATAGAGGAGGAGGTGTTAGCTGAAGAGACACTGAAAGTATGATGGGAGAGACAAGATGAGATCCAGGAAAGAGCTTTGTTACGAATACCTTAGAGGATGGAGAATGTGAAGGAGAAAAGGGTGGTCTACAGTATCAAATGCTGCAGAGAGGTCGAGTAATATGGGCAGAGTGTAATGTCTTTGGCAGCATGGAGGTCATTAGTTATTTTAGTGCGGCCTGTTTCAGTGGAGTGAGCAGTGCGGAAGCCAGATTGTAGAGGGTCTAGGAGAGAATAGTGAGAATAGTGAGAAAATGGAGCAACCGAGAGAATACAAGACGTTCAAGGAGTTTAGCGGCAGGAGGGCGACAGGCCAATAGTTAGAAAGACAGGTAAGGTCAAGCTTGCTGTTTTTGAGTAATGAAATAACTGTTGCATGCTTGAAGGAGGATGGAAAGGTACCAGAGTACAGTGAGGAGTTAAAAATCTGTGTGAGCATAGGGATTATAGAAGGAGCAAGAGGTTTTAGTAGATGGGAGGGAATGGGACAAGTGGTAGAGGGAGAAGTGGTAGAGGGAGAAGAGGAGATCAGCAGTGACACATCCTCCTCTGTGACAGCGGAAAAAGAGTCAAGGAAGGCAGGAGGAGAGTTAGGAAGAGGTATATGATGGGAGGGGGATACAGAGGGGATGTCCTCACGTTTGGATTCCACCTTGTCCTTGAAATAGTCAGCAAAGTCCTGAGGTGAGATGGAGGAAGAAGAGAGAGCCGAGGGTGGACTGAGTGAGTCAAAGACAGAGAAAAATCAGCGTGGGTTTGACTTGAGTGTGTTATTAGTGAAGAAAAGTAGGTTTGTTTAGCCTGAGAGAGGGCAGCGTTGAAACAGGATAGCCTAAATTTGTAGTGACGGAAGTCTACGAGAGTTTGAGATTTCCTCCGGAGGTGTTCAGAGGAACGAGTGGAGGAATGCGGCATGCGCGTGTGGGAATTTAGCCAGGGTCTGGGGTTAGAAGGACAAGAACAGCAGAGAGAGAGTGGGGCATGTAGATCAAGAGAGGAGGATAGGGCAACGTTGTAGTTCCTGACCAGGTTGTCAGGGTATGGAGCAGAGCTGAGAAAGGAGAGTGAGGAGCGCAAAGTGGAATCAAAACCTGGTAGGTTAATAGAGCACAGGTTTCTGCAGAGACGAGGGGTAGATGGAGGTTGAGAAGAGGAGAAGCGAGAGAGAGGAGATGAGGTGATGGTCAGAGACAGGAAAGTGGGAAATGGAGAAATAATGAGTAGAGTATGATGTGGGCGGGAGAGTAGAGAGAAATAATGAGTAGAGTATGATGTGGCCGCCACATGGACAGGGAGAAGAGAGAAAATCTGGACAGTGTGAGCCTCAAAATGAGGGAAAAGCAAGAGATAGAGGAATAGGAAGGGTTTGGTAATGGCAGAGAGAGGAGAGGAGGAGCCCCACGCCTCCACCCCTGCCATCAGGGCGTGGAGTGTGGGAGAAAGAAAGGCCACCATAAGAGAGGGCAGCTTCCAGAGCAGAGTCAGACTGATTGAGCCAGGTCTCAGTTATACAGTAGCAAAGAGGAGCATAGAGTGAGAGAAAAAGAAGTCATGCACAGAGAGGCACTTGTTAGAAAGGGAGCGAGCATCCCAAAGGGCACAGGAGAAAGTGTGAGAGGAGGGAGGGTGGCAGGGCATGGGTATGAGGTTAGAAGGGTTGACACCAGGACGAGAAGTTATATGTGGGAGGCGAGGATGAGAGCAAGTAGAAATAAGGCAGGGACCAGGATTGGGAGATATATCCCCAGAAGCAAGAAGGAGAAGCATGGATAGAAAGAGAATGTGAGGATGATTTGTAGGGGTGTGATTTAGTTCAGGGGATATAGCTGTGTAGTGTCAGAGGGCGCACGTAAGAAAGGAGTTCATGTGAACAGAGAAGTGGTGAAGGAGGAGAGATGGAGCTATATGAATAGAGTTGGAGACATATGAGGCTGGTAGATGGGATGTCTGTGTGTGTGTACTGCAGCAGTGATGGAATGTCTGCATGTCTGTGTGTAGCACTGATAGTGTGTGTGTATCAGTGATGTGATCTTGGTGTGTGTGTGTATCAGTATGTCTGTGTGTAGCAGTAATGGGATGCGTAACACTGATGGGCTTTCTGTCTGTGTGTGTATCAGTGATGGGATGTCTGTCTCTGTGTGTGTGTGTGTGTATCAGTGATGGGATGTCTGTCTGTGTGTGTATCAGTGATGGGATGTCTTTGTGTGTGTTTATCAGGGATGAGCTCGTTGCATAGTTACATAGTAGATGAGGTTGAAAAAAGACATACGTCCATCAAGTCCAACCTATGCTAAATTTAGACAACAGATACTTTTTCCTATATCTATACTTACTTATTGATCCAGAGGAAGTAAAAAAAAACCCCAGAGTCATATCATCCAATGATATCTCATAAGGGGAAAAATAAATTCCTTCCTGACTCCAAGAATTGGCAATCGGATTAATCCCTGGATCAACATCCTTCCCATGTATACTTATTTGGTATATCCCTGTATACCTTTCCTTTCTAAAAAGATGTCCAACCTTTTTTTGAATAAATCTATTGTATCTGCCATCACAGTCTCCATGGGTAGTGAATTCCACATTTTAACTGCCCTTACTGTAAAGAACCCTTTCCTTTGTTGCTGGTGAAATCTCCTTTCCTCCAACCTTAAGGGATGCCCCTGAATCCTTTGTACTGCCGTGGGATGAATACTGTAGTTATTTTGAAAGCTCCTTGTATTGTCCCCGAATATATTTGTATATAGTTATCATATCCCCTCTTAGACGCCTCTTTTCTAATGTAAATAAATCTAATTTAGCTAGCCTCTCCTCATAAATTAGATTGTCCACCCCCTTTATTAATTGGTGGCTCTTCTCTGCACTCTCTCTAGTTCCATAATGTCTTTTCTTAGGTCCGGGCCATAGAGGTGTGGGGAGAGCGGAGGCGCGCTAACGCTGAGGCTCGCCTGCTTCAGTCAGCGCGATTGCACGGACTTGCAGGCGAGCCAGCGTGCGCGAAGGGAGCCGGGGGGGGAGGTGGTTGGAGGCGGGGGCAGTGACGTCGCTGGGCCAATCGCCCGCGACGCACTGACATCAATGTCACGACGCCGACGTCACGGCGCCGTGACGTTGACGCTGCTGAAGGCTGATTGGATGTTTTCAGCCGACAGTGCGCTGAAAAACAGCTTGGCGCTCGGCTGAAAACTCCAAAGCCTGAGCACGCCTGCGGACGCTCGCGTGAGCCCCCTCTCAAGGCATCCTCATTGAGGATGCAGGGGCTCAGCGCTGAGCGTCCGCACGCCTCAGCGCTGCTTGTCCATCTATGGACGCAGCCTTAGGATGGGTGCCCAAAATTGTACTCCATATTCAAGGTGTGGTCTTACTAATGCTTTGGAAAGGGGCTTAATTATGTTTACTTCCCTTCCATCCATTGCCCGTTTAATGCAAGATAAGATCTTGTTTGCTTTTGCAGCTCCTGCATGACTTTGGGCACTATTGCTAAGCTGCTGTCTACAAGCACTCCTAAATCCTTCTCCACCAAGGATTCCCCCAATTTATCCCTTTTTAATTTGTAAGTCGCCTTTTTATTCTTGCATCCCAAATGCATAGAAAAAATGCTGTATGGTGCTCTAAAAACAAAAGCAGTAAAGATGAGTGTCAATATATATATATATATATATATATATATATATATATATATATATATATATATATATATATATAAAAAGCAAAGTCTTATATGGAGTACGCTTCCAATAACCAATGATGAGGCTGGATGAAGCTGTCCCCAAAAGATGTATGACTGGTATAATGAAATCCCGCGTAGCAATGAGGTAAGGATAACAAACACCCGCCGGTGTCCAGCACTATTAAAACATCTATGTGTTGAGGGGAGAGATCAGCAATATATGTCCTTATACACATAATAATATAATCACAAAGGTGGGGAACAATGGAATGGGCTCACACGAGATACGATTCCTCTGGATGACTGAGAGCCATATGCATCCACCGGTCCTGGGGTAAGATGTTTATTGAATCATAGAAACAAACAGCACACCAAAACTTCATTTTTTTATCGTATATTTTTTTGACCGCACCCTTGTAATTTTTGCAAGCAAGCACTGGACGTAGTGCTCCGTCTTCTCTCCCTTCTTCTTGCATCCCAAATGCATAACCTTACATTTATCTGTATTAAACCTCATCTGCCATTTACCTGCCCACGTTTCCAGTCGCTCCAAGTCCTTCTGGAGAGATATTACATCCTGCTCTGATTCTACTACCTTACACAATTTAGTATCATCAGCAAAGATGGAGACTTTGCTCTCGATCCCAACTTAAAGATCAAGCTGTGTGTATCACTGATGGGATCACTGTTTGTGTGTGT
>NC_134498.1:30004643-30048735 GCF_040206685.1 Ascaphus truei
CTCCCCCCCTGGCCAAGCATAGCCTCCCCCCCGGCCAAGCAATGCCTCCCCCCCCGGCCAAGCAATGCCTCCCCCCCGGCCAAGCAATGCCTCCCCCCCGGCAAGCAATGCCTCCCCCCCGGCCAAGCAATGCCTCCCCCCCCGGCCAAGCAATGCCTCCCCCCCCCGGCCAAGCAATGCCTCCCCCCCGGCCAAGCAATGCCTCCCCCCCCGGCCAAGCAATGCCCCCCCCCCCCTCCGGCCAAGCAATGCCCCCCGTATATCTCTTTCCTCCCTCTCCCCATATATCTCTTTCCCCCCGCTCCCATATATCTCTTTCCCCCCGCTCCCCCATATAGCTCTTTCCCCCGCTCCCATATATCGCTTCTCCCCCCGCTCCCAAATACTCGCTTTCCCCCGCTCCCAAATATCGCTTCTCCCCCGCTCCCAAATATCGCTTCCTCCCGCTCCCAATATATCGCTTCCCCCGCTCCCATATAGCTCTTTCCCCCGCTCCCCCACTACTAGCTCTTTCCCCCGCTCCCATCTAGCTCTGTCCCCCGCTCCCAATATAGCACTTTCCCCCCGCTCCCCATATATCTCTTTCCCCCCGCTCCCATATATCTCTTTCCCCCGCTCCCCATATATCTCTTCCCCCGCTCCCAATAATCTCCCTCTCCCCCCGCTCCCATATAACTCTTCCCCCGCTCCCAATATATCTCTCCCGCTCAATCTCTCCCACTCTCCCCGCTCCCAAATCTCTTTCCCCCTCTCCCACTAATATCTCTTACCCCCGCTCCCCAATATCTCTTTCCCCATCTACCCACTATACTTTCCCCCCGTTCCCCAAATATCGCTTACCCCCCGCTCCCATAAAACTCTTCCCCCCCGCTCCCCATATCTTTTCCCCGTCCCATATCTCTTTCCCCCCGCTCCCCATATATCGTCTTTTCCCCCCCGCTCCCCATATATCTCTTTCCCCCCCGCTCCCCATATATCTCTTCTCCCCCCGCTCCCCATATATCTCTTCCCCCCCCGCGCCCCATATATCTCTTTCCCCCCCGCTCCCCATATATCTCTTTCCCCTCCCGCTCCCCATATATCTCTTTCCCCCCGCTCCCCATATATCTCTTTCCCCCCCGCTCCCCATATATCTCTTTCCCCCCCGCTCCCCATATATCTCTTTCCCCCCCGCTCCCCATATATCTCTTCCTCCCCCGCTCCCCATATATCTCTTTCCCCCCCGCTCCCCATATATCTCTTTCCCCCCCGCTCCCCATATATCTCTTTCCCCCCCGCTCCCCATAATATCTCTTTCCCCCCCGCTCCCCATATATCTCTTTCCCCCCCGCTCCCCATATATCTCTTTCCCCCCCGCTCCCCATATATCTCTTTCCCCCCCGCTCCCCATATATCTCTTTCCCCCCGCTCCCCATATATCTCTTTCCCCCCCCGCTTCCCCATATATCTCTTTCCCCCCCCGCTCCCCATATATCTCTTTCCCCCCCCGCTCCCCGATATATCTCTTCTCCCCCCCCGTTCCCCATATATCTCTTCTCCCCCCCGTTCCCAAATATCTCCTCCCCCCGCTCCCAAATATCTCTTCTCCCCCCCGCTCCCAAATATCCCTTCTCCCCCTTTCTCCCAAATACCTCTTCTCCCCCCCTCTCCCCAAATCTCTTCTCCCCCCTCTCCCAAATCGCTCTCTTCCCCCCCCGCTCCCAAATCGCTCTCTTCCCCCCCCCGCTCCCAAATCGCTCTCTTCCCCCACGCTCCCAAATCGATCTCTCTTCCCCCCTCTCCCCAAATCGATCTCTTCTCCCCCCCCCGCTCCCAAATCGCTCTCTTTCCCCCCCCCCGCTCCCAAATCGCTCTCATCTTCCCCCCCGCTCCCAAATCTCTCTCTCTTCCCCCCCGCTCCCAAATCGCTCTCTTCTTCCCCCCCCCCCCGCTCCAAATCGCTCTCACTCCCCCCCGCTCCAAATCGCGCTCTCTCCCCCTCCGCTCCCAAATCGCTCTCTTCCCCCCGCTCCCAAATCGCTCTCTCTTCCCCCCTGCTCCCAAATCGCTCTCTCATCCCCCCCCCCCCGCCGAATATCTCCCTCCTCTCTCTTTTATAGATCTATTCACCATTGGGACTTTAGAGATCTTTGCTGATCCTTTCCTAAAAGTGAAAGGGTATATGTACTCCCTCTTCAGTTAGTGCATGCCTATGCCACCCAATTACTCCCAGTTAGTGCATGCCTATGCCACCCAATTACTCCCAGTTAGTGCATGCCTATGCCACCCAATTAGCATTTAGTGTTACAGAAGATCTGCCCACCTCCTCCATCTCTGAATGTGTCTGTGCTCCCAGTTTAATGAATTCTATACATTCTTTTAAGTGCAGGAATGTTTAAAGGGACAATTCTATATGGGCAATTAAACCATGTTTAAGCAACTTATCAATGTAACTGTCTAACTTGAAAAGGTGAAATTACCCTAAAGTAAAACATTTATTTATTTGCTTCTTGAATAAGTAGAGGTTTCAATTTTACTGGGACGTGTTGCCACTAGTCACACAAGTTGCGTGAAAGAATACTTGGTAAAAGAGCATTGTTTGTTTGTTTGGGGACAAATGCATCCTAACCCCATAATTATTGACAACACATGCAAACGTTTGTAGTATTAACACAAGATGCTGTATTTACTTTTGGGATTCTTTTAATATTTTGCAGAAAAGAGGCATTAACTCATAAAAATGAAACAAACTAGCAATTTGGGGACTCGTATGAAATAGAAGATTTGTTAGTATGTTATGTATAACAGAAAACTGCATGTCATTTACAGTTTAATGTATTAAAGCTGCAGTTCAAGTTGCCGTTTAAAAAAAAAAAAAAAAAAATTTTTTTTCCATTCAATATGTGCATCAATACAATCTGCACACTGACAGGTGATTAGCTAAGCTGCAGATCGATCCGTTCTCCGTTTAATCGATCGCTTTGCTCGGGTTATTTAATCAGTTCTTGCACAGCATTCTGGACAATGTAGTCCTGCAATATGATTGACTGGGCAGTTACTAGATACAATTGGTGCACTGCTAGAGAGAGGGCGGGGCTCAAGAGCCAGAGCCTATCAGAAGGGGAGTGTGGTGTGATTTTGCAAATGCTTCCTTCATTAGAAACATTACAAATGTCTTACGTTTTTTTTTAGATTTATAAAAAAAAAACACATGTAGGATATTGCTTGAACTGCTGCTTTAAGCTAATAAAACATTTGCATTTCTTTAAATAAATAAAAAAAAACCCATAGAATGATGTCCCTGATTTCTTTTCGGTGTTACCCCATACCCGTTTGTTAATGTAATAGACGCACTATAATCTTGGCATGGAGTGAAAGTGTGACATCATTTTAAAACCGTTTTCATTTGGAATACTTGTGTGCTTGCAATTTAAAGAGCACTTCTGGCGAGTGTGGCCTTTTATTACAGCTGTGGAGTTGGCATCCTGTCTTTCCACCTTCATACCATGATCTCTTGAGTTCTTTATTCTCTAAGCCAGCGGTGCGCAATCTGAGGGGCGCAAGATTTTTTTTTGGGGGGGGGGGGGCGGTTGCAGAGGCCCCGCACTGTTCCCCCAAGGCATTTAAATTAAATGTCGGGGGACCGCGCGAGGCCTCTGCAACCTCTACTTACCGAGATTCAGCCGGCTTTGGGAAGCGTGACCATGGCAACACGACATCAAATGGCGTCACAGTTGCCATGGTAACGTGCCACGAATTACGCCACGCGAGGTGGGGGCACGGCGCAACAACAGAGGAGAGCAGGCAGGGGGGGGGAGGAGAGAGCAGCAAAAACAGTTTGCACACCCCTGCTCTAAGCCATCCCAGTGCGAAGGGATTAAATGACATTACAATTAATCAAATACGATCTTGTAAAATGTTGTGCGGAGACCCAAAGTACAAGCTACAAATGGTATATATTGTTTTTACTCTGGAATGGATTCCTTTGGCACATTGTTGTACATTTCCAAAGGGCAAGCTATCACAAGTGGGACACGTAATTGTGTAGCGCGTATTGTAACAAGTTTTGTGCTCTCCTCCCCATACACTTGGCCTGGATTTGCGGTCAGGCAACACCTTGGCAATGACGTGGAATAATGAATGTCTACGAGCGTTTTCTGGCAGACCTGGCTGGCTATAAATAGCCCTTTCAAAAATGAGTAAACTAATACTTTGCTGGGGTGGCTTTATTTACTTTCCTATTAATGCCCACTTTCCCATGGAAAAACAGTGACTTCCTTGTTCCGTCCACGTTCTCCTTTAACATCCGATGTGCTTTACCTGTTGTTAGCCGAAGAACGTTTAATGAAGACTGGTTATACCACCTAACAACTCTAGCCCAAGACCTCAAACACTGGAGACAAATTTCCGTGGAAGTCCCCTGTACCCACCCTGGGTGAAGAGGCGAAAACAAAAAGCAACCTGTTGTTCTGATGTTCACTGGTTGGCTTTCTCTGAGGGAAATACTTCATGTCTGATCGCACTTTAGCGACTGGATATGCGGGGAGGGGGGCTGAGCTATTTATTTATAAAATGTTTTACCAGTTAGTAATAAATTGAATTACCTCTCGTGTTCAAGTATGTCCTGGGCATAGAGTTAAGATGACAAGTTAATACATGGTTACAAATACAGTTGTATAAGTGAACAGGGTAAGGCTGCGTCCATGGAAGGACAGGCAGCGCTGAACCATGCGGACGCTCCGCTCTGAGCCCCGGCATCCTCAATGAGGATGTCTTGAGAGGGGGCTCACGCGAGCGTCCGCAGGCGTGCGGAGGAGTTGGGTTTTTCAGCCGACAGCCAATGCTGAAAACCTCCAATCACAGCAAAGCAGTGTCAACGGCGCCGTGACGTTGACGTCAGTGCGTCGCGGGCTATTGGCTCAGCAACGTCACTGCCCCACTTCCCGATCGCGCATGGTGGCTCGCCTGCCAGTCCAGGGGATCGCTGCTGACCAGGCGAGCCTCAGCGTCAGCGCGGAGGAGCGCGGGCTGAGGCTCTATGGACACAGCCTAAGGCTGCGGCCATGCTAGCGCTGAGCGCGCGGCTCTTGCCAAATTTAGTTTGTGCAATTTAAATTGTCTCGTCCCCGCTCAAGCGGTACGGGCACGCACGCTCTCCCAAGCTTGGCGCTAGGGAAAAAAAAAGAGTTTGAAGCGCGCTCAACAAGCCCCCAATGGCCCCCTCCCCCCCGCACGTGCTTGCAAAATACACAGGACACCCGGCGCTCATGCTTGTAGAGAAGGTGACGTCACCGCTCTCAAGCATGAGCGCGATTAACGTCAGCGGGTCCGCAGCCTAAAGCTAAAGGATCAGTTCCACGCAACAGGCAAAAAGAAATGTGAGCGATTCAGTCACCCAAAGTGAAACTTTTCCGAAAGAAAACGAAGGATCCAGCAGGATCTGAGGCTTTACAGCTGATCCAAAAATGGCAGACACGGGGGCCAAGTCTTATCTGGCGTCAAATTCTGTGTTTCTACTTCTTCGTATCCTGTGTAAAAAAAATGTTTTGCCTGGTTCTCTGACGTCTCCTGTTTATCAGATACTGTTTGTTTGGCTAACTATGTTGTCATCATTACTTGACAAACAAAAGGAGATTTAAATTGATTTACCTGCAAATTGTACATCCACAGTGTTTCACCATGTGATTAGATACAATGTGAAATCCCTTCCAAGCATGTGGTTACCATAATTCTAATAAAGATTACTTGCCAAAAGCAGCTGTTACCAGCATTAAACGCAGAGACCCTTCCCCTGCCCGGGGACTAGGAATATGTTGCTGCCCCTCCTAGTAGCACACGCTGCTGACATTAGGACACTTTGGTGCTGGGTGACTGTAACTTGCCAGTGATCCGCCGCACAATAACACTGTAACTGCTTCCGCGTCTCGTTCTGTTTATTATACAGAAGGATACAGGCAGCACCGTGAGATTTGCCCTTTTAATAAACAAAGCTATTCCTCGTAATTGAAAGCGAGAGAAGTTCCTGGCGGGGTGCCGTGTGTGTATTGTTACATTGGGCAGTAATCTGAGTGATGAGCTGCTGTCTGCAGTCGCTATGTATTCTTTATAGCTTTAACTGCTACTGCTGGGGTGACCAACTCTAGTCCTCAAGGGCCACCAACAGGTCAGGTTTTTAGGATATCCCTGCTTCAGCACAGGTGGCTTCTGTGCTAGTGTATTTAAAACATGTATGTGCAGCAGGTTATGGCCAGTACATACGTGACCTGCTGTTACTAGCCCTGGGAAAGAATCAGAAAACACACGGAGCGGAGCACGTCTCAGGATTCCAGTTGTCCGTGTTTTCAGTTTATTAAACATTCTGTTTCTCGGTGTTAACATAATGAAAAAACATTGACACGCATTTGAATTTGGCGTCTTATCGGTGCACTTTTATTTTCTATACTCTCCCGTGATGTGTCGTCTCCCACCCGCGGCCGCCAGAAGAGGCGGAATGTAATCGGAAAGAAGGCTTCATTTCCGGTGTTTATCGGTGTTAACCGAAAGTGCGCGGTGATCAGTCCATGGTGTTTTTCTGTGAAAACCGGAATCCCTAAATATGTCCCTGGTGTTACAAACCCCTTATATCTAAAAGAATTGTCTGCTTCTTTGCAAAGCAGGCAGTGAAGGGATTAAGCGGATTATCCATATTATTGCCTGTTAAAGCCACAAAGTGTTTGAAATGTTGTTGACATAAGATTGTCCCCAAGTCATCCATTGCTTTTTAATGATCCATCTTTGCCTTTCCTGCTATCCATGTGTTGGCGTTTTTTTCTTTCTGACTAGCAGTTCTATCTGATAATGAAATGATTTGCCTGTTAGTACAGAAAGCCGTGTGGTTTACATAGTTTGCCTGCTTTCCAGACACTGGTCACATTGTTCAGCTGGTCGTTTAGCGCGGTGAAACAGCTGGCACCTTTACAAATGTTTGCAGCGTAATATTAGGAAATATTGTAACTTAGGCCTCGTCCAGGGTGGGAGGGCGCTCGAGTACCGTGACGTCAGCCGCTGGGCGGTTCCTGGCCAGCTAGTTGCGCGCTCGGGGGAGGCGCGCGGCTATGACATAACGGAGCTGGTTCACCCTCATTGGGCGAAACGCTTGCGTGACGTGCCAGCAAGCGGCCAAATCAAATTGATTTGTCTTGCTGAGCGCTGTGGACAGAAGCGATTTACTTTAATTGTTGTGATCGCTCGCGAGCCAGCGCTCAGCCTGGTCGAGGGCCTAGAACTGCGTCATCTAGTTTTCCAAAGGGGCTGGATCGAGAGTGCCGAAAAGCAGGTCACATGGGCATTGTAAGGCAATTTTCCATATTTACGTAGAATTCCAAATATTTTACTTACATTTTGACAGCATCTATATAATATCTGTATCATATATATATATATATATATATATATATATATATATATATATATATATATATATATTGTGCGTGCGTACGTACGTACGTACGTACATACATGCATACACCATGTTCACAAGTGACTTTCAGTATGAGAAATTGCACCAAAATGTAATGACATTAGAAGTCAATCGGCCGCTCCAAGACCCTCGTGGGGCTGGATTTCTCCCACGGACCGCACGTTGAGACGGCTGACCTTGGACATGGGAGTTTTTACTGCCTCCACTTCTATTAAGCGAGTAGATATGACAGCGTGAGCGGGGACTTACATATATTTATATATGTAAGTAACCGACGCAAGCGCCGCCTGCTCAGCGCTAGTGGGGACGCAGCCTTGGTGTCTTAAGGTAATAATAAGCTTGCCAGACAATTTTGTAAGGACTGTCAGTGAATCATTACGTCAGTAAAAAGCAGTGGTAATAAAGGCAGATGTTTAATACAGTTTATAAAACGTTGTTTTTGTGTAAATTTGCCACGGTCAGAATGGTTGCTATTCAGCGGTTATCTTCTATAGAAAGGCGAAGCTTGATTTTAATATTTTGGATTCCTGGGGAAAAATTACTCCTTGAACTTTGAAGAGTCTCAAAGACTACAGGGCAATACAAAAAACAGCAAGTTATCTCACTAAACCCAACTGAAAATGCTGTGCATGGTGAATCTTTTCACATTCCTGAAGTGTAATTAAAGCCAGATTGCCAATGTTTTTGCACTGCTGATAGGAATAGGAGATTGTATGTACATATTGCTTGGGTAGAAGTATGGACATATATACAGGCATACCCCGGTTTAAGTACACTCGCATATTTTCCATAGCACCATACCCCCCTGTGTCCGTACGCTCGCTTCGCGAGTACGGACACTTATTCTGCCCTACAGACCGCTGTAGTAGTGACGCGCTGATTCCCCTCGCCCAATAGGTAAACGGCAGATCACGCATGCGCCTGTCCGCACGTCCTGAACAGCAATACCGGCTCCCTACATGTACCGAAGCATCAATAAGTGGGAAAAAGGTAGTGCTTCACTTTAAGTGCATTTTCGCTTTACATACATGCTCCGGACCCATTGTGTACGTTAATGCGGGGTATGCCTTTAGTTATAGGTTACACCATGCATATAGGACGAGGGTTAATACACAGCTCAGATGCTGGCCTATTTTTCACCTTCTGCAAAGGTCCCTCAAATGAGTAATGTCTCCCCTCAATCCGTCCCCATATACTATCTGTCATGAACAGCACTCTTGTTTGAGTAGGTGACTTGGATATGCAACCAGGGTTAATACACACGGCTACTCTAACCAACTCACCTTTCTCCTGCGCAAGGTACTTTTAATAAGTTAATATGAACCCATTTACTCGATTGCAATCATATCTATACGCTGCCATCACCTGAGAAATGCACATAAAATATGTAATTATCCGCCAGGGTCTCCGGTTCCTGTTTATTAAAGAAAAACTATGCACTTAGCACAAACCTCTGTTGTTGCAAAATGTGGCCGAAAATGGAAAATACTCTATAAAGTGTGCAAAAGTTCATTCAGAGGTTGTTTTTTAATATTTATAAAAATACAGTGCTTTCAGATTACAGAAAAAAAGATTATTACAAGAACATATTTACAATCAATAAATGCAAAACAGTTGCTTAAAATAAAAGGATAAAACAAACAGCAATCACTATACAGTACGTTACCGTAGGTCATAGGCTTTTTCCAGAGAGGTCCCTGGAGTAGAAGATGAAAATTCACGTGTCTTATCCCAAAACGCACCTTGAATTCTAACTTAGAATTAAAAAGTTGGGCTTTGTGTTCTAACTTCTCTTCATTGAAAACACAATAAGCCCCCACCCTGTCATAAATCAGCTACTTGTGTGACATTTGACTTAAGAAAAAAAAAATGTTCTTCTAACATTTAACATTGGCTCAATATATAAAAAGCTTCACTTCATTTGACCGCTTAACAGTTTCTTCTGCGAAAATAAATGTTATCTGTGTTTGGTACCCCTTAATCTTGGTTTGATTCGTCTTATTGCAACGATGCCAAATATGTACCTTTTGATTATTCGGAACATGATATTCTCATCTTTAATAAAGTCCCCCCCAACGAAGTGGTTCTCTGTGTGATAATTCAAGAATGGTACAATTTTCTGTATTTTTAAGACGAACTCTAAGCACATTAACCCCTGAAGCACCAGTTTGATTAAAATACTTAATACTCCTCGCCATTTTTATTACAAGCATCTACAGAGAATTGTTTTTAGTGTATTGTTATTTTAACCCGTTATCTGGACACATTCATCAATACTGTACTAATTGGGGCTACACTTTTCACCTTCCCAAATGTTCGTTTTGCAATGCCCCAGTCAGAAGTCCTATATTTCAAGGTGCAGCAAATTGAACGAGCACAAGTGATCGGTTTAATAGGTTAAAACTTGCTGGGGTTGGATGCTTTTAACAAAAGACAAAAAATGAGTTTGTATACATTGTGGCCTGACTTTTCGGGTCGGTTTTACTGCTCTTGATCTCTGCCTTATCTCCCTTTTTATATTCATTTTGTATCCTAACTGTTGGCCTCACATGGATCCTGTATCCATAAATAAGCCTGATTACTTTACCACCGGGGCTGTGCGTGCAGCTTGGATTATCCCCTGCTTTCCTCCTTCAGTCTTCTCTTATGCTGGGGCCATGGTGCCTTCGCCCGCGCGGAGGCTGGTCAGTGAGCGGGCGCTGACCTGGCCATGGTGGGAGGGGCGTCACGGAGCTGGTTTGCCCTCATTGGGCTTGACCGGCCTGTCGAAATCTGTTTGAGCTTTTTTCTTGCGCAGCGCATGCCCCCTCACGCAGCCTTAAGGCAGTCTGTACGCTCGTCCGCACGGTCTACTGTACCATGGCCCCTGCCTCGGGCCCCAGTGAGCGCGTGCGCCTGGCGGCGCGCCCACAAGCTGCGATCGGTGAACTCATCTACTCACTCACTTCTGCGACGGGACGCGCGACCATGACGTTACAATCTCTCTCTCATTGGTTGAAATTTACTTTACTCTGGCTTTAAAACACCCTCGCTCTCATTGGTGACCAGGAAACCACGTGAGGCCGTCGCCGCATGGAAAGACAAAATTATTGTCTTCTCAAAATGCGCGCAGGTAGTGACTGGGGCCGCTCCATAGAGGGCTGTATCTTGTTCACGCCGTAGTGCGCGCAGAGGGGACGAGGCCTTATCGTAAATGGGAATCCCCCTTTAATCCCAGTCAGGCCTTACAAGGACCCACAGTGTGAGGTTTCAGGCCCCTTAGGTGTTGAAGACTTTTGGAAATGAACTGTGAGACCAAGAATGGTCTCTAATCTGTCTGGCAAGAGGAAAGGTCACAGAACCCATGCCAGGGCTGGAACAGGAATCACACAGTTCATTGGGATTTCACGTGGGAGGTGGTGTGGTGTCATTCTGAAAATGTGCAACTAGTATTCCTACGGTTATGGTTCACTTCCTGCTTCAAACAGCAGCTCTCTGTAGTGTGTAGGCATACTCTGCATTGTGGTTTGCCTCTGTTTCTTTAACCTTTAATTAGTATTCGCTTGTCCCCTTCCTACGTCTTCCCTGTAAGGGTTTCCATGTAGAGGCCTCCTGCAGGACGTATGTGGAGAAGGATGTGGAGTCCCGTGTAGTTGCAAAGAAACCGCGTCATCTTTAGAAGACTCTGTCGCCCATAACCCTGCAATGCATTGCAGAGCGCAAAGGTTAAAGTAGCCTTCCATGTCTGTAACCGTCCCTTCCCGGTGTCCTAAGTAGGTTACATGGGCGTGGTGTTTACACGGCTACTCCACAGGTCAAAACCATTCCTCCGATTCAACCACAGTTACGGTACTGGTTTTATTGCTTTGCATTGCATCACAAATAGAAGTCTTCCTTTTCTCTTGGTCAGCTGAAGTCGCTGAGCATAATCTTATTATTGGTCAGCTGGAGTCGGTGAGCTCCATATAAGGTGTTATTGCTCTGCAGGGTTTTCTGTTTTGCTAAAAATGTCATTATTACTGTATTGACATTTTATGGGTCGGTTCTAGGATCTACAAATAGATTTATTACTAAAGAGATTAGTTAAAGACCGCATACACCCTCCAAAGCATTTCAAACTGCATCTTAAACTGTATTACATAGAATGGTTTAGATTCATCAAAAATAAAAACAATAAAAATCCTGATTTAAAAAAAAAAAAAACAGAAAAACTATGCTCATTCCGCATTATTTCTTAGATCGCTATTTATAGACGTTATAAATTTTTTTCCCTTTATAGCACTGACAGTACACAGCGCTGTATATAACAATTCACAGGTACAAAAAGTCCCTGCCCCATAGAGCTTACAATCTAATTTTGATACTTGCCCAAGTTCACAAAGTGCCGACACTGGGATTCTAACGGTGTTCGTCGGCTTCAAAGGCAGCGACATTACCACTGAGCGACTCGTTCAGCCCGAGGAGCATTGTATGAAGGGATTAATAGTCCTTATAACAAAACCAAAGCAATCCGGGGTAACTATATCCCGTACACTCAGCACTCAAAGCAATCCGGGTAACTATATCCCGTACACTCAGCACTCAAAGCAATCCGGGTAACTATATCCCGTACTCTCAGCACCCAACGCAATCCGGGTAACTATATCCCGTACACTCAGCAACCACAGCAATCCAGGGTAACTATATCTCGTACTCTCAGCACCCAACGCAATCCGGGTAACTATATCCCGTACACTCAGCAACCACAGCAATCCAGGGTAACTATATCCCGTACACTCAGCACCCACAGCAATCCGGGGTAACTATATCCCGTACTCTCAGCACCCAACGCAATCCGGGTAACTATATCCCGTACACTCAGCACCCAAAGCAATCCGGGGTAACTATATCTCGTACACTCAGCACCCAAAGCAATCCGGGGTAACTATATCCCGTACACTCAGCACCCAAAGCAATCCGGGGTAACTATATCTCGTACACTCAGCACCCAAAGCAATCCGGGTAACTATATCCCGTACTCTCAGCACCCACAGCAATCCAGGGTAACTATATCCCGTACTCTCAGCACCCAACGCAATCCGGGTAACTATATCCCGTACACTCAGCACCCAAAGCAATCCGGGGTAACTATATCCCGTACTCTCAGCACCCAACGCAATCCGGGGTAACTATATCTCGTACACTCAGCACCCGGCTGTCCTGCTCTCCACGACCCCCCCTCCCTCCTCCTTATTGTGGTTCCCGGCGTCTGGGCATCTTGATGTCACGTTGCCATAGCAACGTCATGTCACATGACCCCTGCGGCGTTGCTATGGCGACGCGTCTCCAGATGCTGGCTGAACCACGGCGAGTAAGGTTTGCAGAGGCCTTCGCCGCTTCCCCGGCACTTAATTTAAGTGCCTTCGGGAAGCGCGCAGGGCTTCTGTAAATCTCGCGCCCCCCAGTTTGCGCACCGCTGACGTACATTTTGTCTTCATTAAGTCTTGTGTCCTCTGATCTGCGCATCCCGCTCTTCCTCTCTGATTTTGTATGTTATTCTCTCATTTCCTCTCTTACTGAGTCATCACATAATCACACACATAATCACACACATAATCACACACTAGCCTTTTATCCAATCTGTTCCTAGCGCATTTAACTGTACGGGTCACAAAGGGAGATCAGTTAACAAAGTTTCATTGTGGTTATTTGCCACTTGTAAGATCTGAAACATTTTTAACTTTTCAGAAGATTCTTACAATCTTTTGAACTGTTTAATTTAGTGGGATTTTTTACCTTGAGATGGGATTACAGGCTCGAGGGCCCTGCTGGAAGGAGACCTGTGTGTGTATTTGTCACTGGAAGAGAAATTTCCTTCTCCCAAGATTTTTCATACCTGAATTTGAAATGCTTTGAATGTAGGGCAACTCCAAATATACTCATGCATACCTTTTTAATGAGAGAAGTATACGTTTTTATCTGTTTTACCTATAAATGACAAATCCGGGGATTGTGCGTATATTATTCCCTGTCCGGCCTCACTCGCACACACACACGCGCACACACACACACGCACGCACGCACACGCGCGCACACACACACGCGCACACACACACCATTGTAAATGAAAACAAAGGGAATTTATTCAGATTTCCCAAATGATAAATTTAGTTTGATCACACCCAGAATTTCTTTTTAAAGGGGTAGTTCCCCATAGGAGACAAAAATATGAATTAAAAGCTCACCAATGTAGTTACCAAAAGTAAACGTTGTAATTATGGGATTTCTATCAAGAAAAAACAAAACTGTTTTTTGGAGTTTGTTTTTTAATCTTATCTGTTAATGATGACCCCTAACACGGGTTGGAAACTCCAGTCCTCAAGGGCCACAAACAGGTTAGGTTTTCAGGGTATCCGAGCTTCTGCACAGGTGGCTCAATCAGTGACTCAGTCGGAGACCACCCACTGTGCTGAAGCAGGGATATTCTGAAAACCTGACCTGTTGATGGCCCCTGAGGAGTGGAGTTGCCCACCCCTTCCCTAACGACTTTACAAAGCAAAGAGAGTGGAGCATTTGCCTGTAGATTCTGAGAGTGGAGCATTTGCCTGTAGATTCTGAGAGTGGAGCATTTGCCTGTAGATTCTGAGAGTGGAGCATTTGCCTGTAGATTCTGAGAGTGGCTGTCTTATTACGGGTGAGATTAGGTAAAGATTAGTGTTGTAGCGGGTCCTATATTTTTCCGAAACCGAGTAACTGGTACCCGGACAAAATGAATCATTTTACCCGGACGGCACTTACCTGCAGGATGAGGAAGACCACTGCGGAGGTTGAGGAGGACCGCGGCGACATCTGTGAGCAGCAGCAGACGTCCTGGTGGCGGGGAGGAACCGGCTGCCGATAGGAACGCTCCTGCTCCAGTCACACGGTTCCCCGGCTCACGCAGGCATCAGCTGTTTGCTCTGTTCCTGTTGCTCCCGCCGGCTGAACAGGGACTTCGGCTGCTGCCACCAGGGCGTTTGCTGCCGCTCCCAGATGTCGCCACGGTGTTCTTCACCGGCCTTCCTCACCTTCCGTCGCCGGCTGCAGGTAAGCGTTGAACTATTTTCATCTGCCCTGAAATTACCAGGTGCCAGTTCCGACCTGGTGCCAGTGCCAGCCCCCCGCTGCCGGGTATGGGTAATGTCCGGGTAGCTGAAAAAGCGCTGGGTGATTTTCGGGTACTCAGTACATCACTAGTAAAGATTGTAAAAATCCTAGCAAGGAATTTAGCTAACGCGGTGTATAACGAAGGACCTTATTATATATTGTCCGCAGTGACTGTATGAGCTGTTTACAGAGGAGCACAGCTGCTTTGGACAATGTAGAATTCTCCTCTGAATAGTTTAAAAATTATTTTCTGTTTATTTTTAGGGAGTTAATTCCCTAAATGCGGCGTATTAAACACGCCACTGCTACTGGTTCCCTTTGGTCCGATTAGGCCCTTCTAAGGCTAGGTCCGCGCTGCCTGCTGCAGGGACAAGAACCGCCCCTCAATGGGCCCGTGCCCGCTTGCTGCCTTGGCCGCCGCGCTGTGCAACCAGATTTTGCAGAACTGGCGACTCAGTGCTGGCCACGCCCCCGGCGGTTCAGCCAATGAGGGCGAAACTGCCGGGTGACGTCATGGACGAGCCCCTGTTTCGCCCCTCCCCTTCCCCCCCCCCCTTTCTTTCCCCCTGCAGCTTTTACAGACCGGGGAACAGAGCTGCACACACCGCGAGCCTGGCAGGCGCGCGTGTAGCGCCAACGCCGTAGCCTAATAAAGATGATGTGTCTGGGTTATGTCCGCGCTCTCCAGGTACATGTGTTCGGGCTCTCATGCTAGTGCCTCTTTATACAGCACATATTGCATCAATGTTTGCATTGTAACAAGGAGTTTGCATTCTGTCAATGTTCACATCTATATCAAAAGCAAACAGTCCTTGTGGCCTCCCAGGCATAGCCGGCTTTCAGTCTCCTCCGCTGAAAGGGTCAAAGCGACCTTTGCTTTTTCAGTGCAAACAGAGGCCCGGAAACAAGGTCCTGATGCTATTACAGCCACAGTGTTCTTTGTTAATTCTTTGTAACATTGGGCAAGTGCTGGCTGGCTTTACCGTCCTTCTCAGGGCTTAGAATTTCTCTTCTTAATGTTTTTATAACTCTTTCCAGACCCTGGGCTCGTTTTGTTGTTTCCTGTGTATTGATCACTTTCTGTTCTGCCGTTTTCAGTCCAATTGTTGTGGAATTTCACTCTCAGAGAAGCTGACTGTTATTCACATGAGAGGAACTTTTAGTGCTTGACATCTTTTTTTGCTGCCGTCAAGTGCTTAAAGCACATGGCTGCTCCATGCATTGTACAAACCTGCACAAAATGCATAGATTTCCGCTATTCCACATGTAGAAGCAATTGTATCTGCTTGTTGGTCTTTGCAGTGCTGTATTTACAGTGTTACTGTATACAATAAGGTCCAGAGGAAGGGAACCCATAGATTAAACTAATTGTCCACCAGATGGGCCCTCAAAGAAACAATCAGGGAAGTCGTGCTAAATTTCTGATGTAGGCTTGGCGGCCTCCGCGGAACCGCTTGGCCTTTGGGCAGTTGTCCAGGCACTAACCCCCCTGGGTATAATCCTACACCTACATAGTTCCAGACGTAACAAATTGTAGTAATATATTTAATTGGTTAAACCTTGGTGATTCAAAGTAGAAAAATGAAGGTGTGCTTAAGATCCTACCACTAAGCAGATGTTGCCTACAGATAGTGTAATATTAAGTATAGACTTAATACAATATAGAAAAAAGTTGACATGATCTTGAGAGGAGACCAAGATGCTGGGGCAAGTCTGATATGCTGTGTGAAGGTCCAGCTCCACGCAGAAGTCCCTAACCAATATGGCAGCTTAATGTTTGATGACCACTCCTCTTCAGATGCCATGTGCTTTTGTTTTTTATTTTGTGGTAAATCTTGGTGATGACTTTCGTAAATAAAGTATATGTATTTTTTTTTAATATTTAATTTATTAAACTTGTCCTATGTTTGCAAAATGTAATGTAAATTGAAAATGGCATGTTATCAAACTCTGTCTTCATATTGAGTACAACCCAAAGCTTCTCCTTCCACTGTGATGGGTGAATCTTATTTTGGGGGTAAAAGAACCCAGAAAATCTATACCCTTCTTCCTTCCGAGTCCCTGCTTTAAACATTTAATACTTGATTACTTGGTCTCTCAATTAATTTAAAGTCCTTTAGAAACAAGGAATGAAAAACTACAGTAAAGCAAAAGGAATGTAACTGGACCTTCGGGTTAGACATGCCCCGCGGTGGTTTTGTGGCCCAGGGGTGTCTTTCTCACTACTTTCCTAAACAAATAGGATGATCTGGAGATTGTATTTGCTTGTCTATGGACCAGGCTCCATTCCTGTATCCCTTGCATTCGCCATGACCGGGTGTCATGAGAAGGTTCGTGATTGCACCACCCTGAGGAAGGTCCCATTTTGGGGAACCGAAACGTTGGTATTTTGTGCTTTGTCACCAATATATACTTTACCTGCTTTAACATAGAGTGCGGTATCCTGATTTCGTGGCATCAACACGGTATCGTTGTCTTTATATTTTACTTTATGGGACTTGCACCTACCCATACATCTCTGCTTATGGAAGTGCCGAATGACTTTATTCTGTCTCTCTCACTCGTGTGTGTGTGTGTGTGTGTGTGTGTGTGTGTGTGTGTGTGTGTGTGTGTGTGTGTGTGTGTGTGTGTGTGTGTGTGTGTGTGTGTGTGTAGATATGTAGTGCATATTGCATCTATATAATTATGCTTGTCAATTGCAGACCAAGATAAAGAAGCAAAGGTGATCTCTGATCTGTCTCTTGTTAGACACCATAAAGGAATCTTCTTCTTTGAATTGTGCGAAATCATTTATGGTGTCTAGGAGGGGCAGTTGAGAGATAAGGTTTGCATCTCTGGAGATTTAATTCAGTTCTGCATTCCTTACAGCCTTCTTGACTCTTTCTGCTGTTGTCTAGCTTCATATGGAACATTAACCCCTTTTATGCAACATAACATTAAAACACCAGGACATACTCGCTTTCTCTAATGGTGGAGTGTGTATGTGTATATCTTATACTATATTAGTGAAAGCACTGTATGCCTGCCTGCCTGCCTGCCTGCCAGCCTGCCTGCCTGCCTGGATGTCCGGTGTCCCTAGGGGAAATCTGATTGGTCCCTTGGCCCGCCCCCGCACACCTCTCATTGGCCTGAGGCGGAGTGACGGGCCAAAGGACACACACAGGGACACACACAGGGACACACACACAGGGACACACACAGGGACACACACACACACACACCACACACCACACACCACACACCACACACCACACACCACACACCACACACCACACACCACACACACACCACACACACCACACACAGGGACACACACACACACACACCACACACAGGGACAAACACACACCACACACACACACACACACACACACACAGGGACACACACACACCACACACAGGGACACACACACACACAGGGACACACACACACACAGGGACACACACACACACACACACACCACACACACACACACACACAGTAGAGGGGGTGTACATTAGCAGCATGTATAACCCGGGGGGTGGGGCTCACATACCCGCCGGTCCCGGAGCCTCCGCCTCTTCCTCCCCGAACATCAGCCTCCACACCCGCGCGCACCTCCTCCTCTCCCCGTGTCTCCCGCGCTTTCAGCCCCCCCCCCCCCCCCCCCGGCGCCGCTACAGTCAGCGGGAGAGCGAGTGCCCGGGACAAAGCGGGGAGCGGCCACAACAAGCGGCCTCCCGCCTCAGATCCACGTGCGAGCTGCCGGACGGGTGAGTGAGCGGCCTTCACCTCCCCTCACCCACCCCTCCCCTCCACCCCCTCCCCCCCCCCGGCGCCGCTACAGTCAGCGGGGGAGCGAGCGCCCGGGACACAGCGGGGGAGCGGCCACAACATGCTGCCTCCCGCCTCAGATCCACGTGGAGCTTCCGGACGGCTGAGGGAGCGGCCGGACGGCTGAGGGAGCGGCCGGACGGGTGAGGGAGCGGACGGACGGGTGAGGGAGCGGCCGGACGGGTGAGGGAGCGGCCGGACGGGTGAGTGAGCGGCCGGACGGGTGAGGGAGCGGCCTTCACCTCCCCTCACCTCCCTTCACTTCCCCTCACCCCCCTTCACCTCCCCTCACCTCCCCTCACCTCCCTCCACCCCCCCTTCACCTCCCCTCCACCCCCCCCCTTCACCTCCCCTCCACCCCCCCCTTCACCTCCCCTCCACCCCCCCCTTCACCTCCCCTCCACCGCCCCCTTCACCACCCTCCACCTCCCCTTCACCTCCCCTCCACCCCCCTTTCACCTCCCCTCCACCCCCCCTTCACCTCCCCTCCACCCTCCCCCTTCACCTCCCCTCCACCCCCCACCCCCTTCACCTCCCCTCCCCTCCCCCCCTTCGCACCACCTGCCCCCCCTTCCCACCACCTCCCCCCCTTCCCACCACCTCCCCCCCCTTCCCACCACCTCCCCCCTTCCCACCACCCCCCCTTCCCACCACTTCCCCCCTCCTCCCCACCACCTCCCCCCTCATTCCCACCACCTCTCCCCCCTTCCCCCCTCCTCCCCACCACCTCCCCCCCTTCCCCCCCCACCTCCTCCCCACAACCTCCCCCCTTCCCCCCTCCTCCCCACCACCTCCCCCCCTTCCCCCCTCCTCCCCACCACCTCCCCCCCTTCCCCCCTCCTCCCCACCACCTCCACCCTTCCCCCCTCCTCCCCACCCCCTTCCCCCCTCCTCCCCACCACCTCCCCCCCCTTCCCCCCCTCCTCCCCCCCCCTTCCCCCCTCCTCCCCCCCCTTCCCCACCACCTCCACCCCCCCTTCCCCACCACCTCCACCCCCCCTTCCCACCACCTCCACCCCCCCTTCCCACCACCTCCACCCCCCCTTCCCACCACCTCCCCCCCCTCCCCCCCCCACGCACACGTACGCACACGCACGCACACGTACGCACACGCACACGTACGCACACGTACGCACACGTACACACGTACACACGTACACACACACGTACACACACACGCACACGTACACACACACAGCGGGGGAGCGGCCACAACACGCTGCCTCCCGCCTCAGATCCACGTGGGAGCTTCCGGACGGCTGAGGGAGCGGCCGGACGGCTGAGGGAGCGGCCGGACGGGTGAGGGAGCGGCCTTCACCTCCCCTCACCCCCCTTCACCTCCCCTCACCTCCCTTCACCTCCCCTCACCCCCCTTCACCTCCCCTCACCCCCCCTTCACCCACCTCCCCTTCACCTCCCCTCCACCTCCCCTCCACCCCCCCTTCACCTCCCCTCCACCCTCCCCCTTCACCTCCCCTCCACCCCCCACCCCCTTCACCTCCCCTCCACCTTCCCACCACCTCCCCAACTTCCCACCCACCCCCCCCCCCTTCCAACCCACCCCCCCCCCTTCCCACCACCTCCCCCCCCCCACACGCACGCACGCACACGTACACGTACACACACACGTACACACACACGTACACACACACACACACACACACGTACACACACACACGTACACACGTACACACGTACACACACACACACACACGTACACGTACACACACACACACACGTACGTACACACACGTACACGTACACACACACACGTACGTACACACACGTACACGTACACACACACACGTACACACACACACACACACACGTACACACACACACACGTACACACACACACACACACACACGTACACACACACGTACGTACACACACGTACACACACACACGCGTGTGTATACACACACACACGCGTGTGTATACACACACACACGCGTGTGTATACACACACACACGTGTGTATACACACACACGCGTGTGTATACACACACACGTGTGTGTGTATACACACACACACACGTGTGTATACACACACGTGTGTGTATACACACACACACACACACACGTACGTGTCTATACACACACACGTGTCTATACACACACACACGTGTATACACACACGTGTATACACACACACGTGTATACACACACACGTGTATACACACACACATGTGTATACACACACAAACATGTTGTATACACACAATATATACATACACACAATGTATACATACACACATGTATACATACACACACATGTATACACACACACATGTATACACACACACGTACACATACACACACACACACACACACACATGTATACACACACACACATACAATGTATACACACAAACATGTATACACACACACACTATCCCCAGCACCACCACATCAGCACACCGGTATCCCATGCCCCCCCAGCACACTGGCATTCTCGGCTCCCCGCCATTCCCAGCCCCCATCAACACCATCAGCACCCACACATCGCCACCTTTGCACCTCCCCCATCGGCACACCCACATCCGCACCCCCACATCAGCACCAAACCCTCCCAAATCAGCACACCAATACAATCACCATCAGTACAGCCACAGCAGCACTACCACCGCACACTGCCATGGGCCGCGTGGACCACTCCCCACCCAAATGCCACACCCACACCACAAACATCCCGGGCAACGCCGGGGCTCTCAGCTAGTATGGATATAAATGCCTTATTTTTTAGGTTACCCCCCGTTGCACTGCCTTCTAGATTACGTGTGTGTGTGTGTGTGTGTGTGTGTGTGTGTGTGTGTGTAATCTAGACAGTGCAACAGGTGATAACCTGAAAAATAAGGCATTTATTAATGTTATGTAACACACAATCAAAAAGAAAAAGACACTCAGGTGAAGGTAAAACTGCTTATCTTGGCTGGAACTGCACAGTTTTTGTGGGCACTGAATCCTCTGAGACGCCTCTCTCCTGTGCTCCATGGAGCTCAAAATAGCAGTTGGCACAGGAGAGGGGCGTCTCGGAGCAGTGGTGCGCAAACTTCCTGCGCTGCGCCCCCTCCTCCCTTACCTCTAATGTGGCGTTAAATGACACCGCGGGTTCATGTGAAGTCACGTGATGCGCCTCCATGGGAATGGGAGACGCGTGGACTGAAGTCGGGTAAATGAGCCGCGCCACCCCTCAGCATCCGTGCCTCGCTAGAGGTCAACTTGCAGTGCCGGCCGCCGGACCCCCCGCAGTCACCGGGCCCGGCCTGACAATCCCTTCTTCAAACCCCTGAAGAAGGTCCCTTAGGGGACCGAAACGGCGGGCACCTATGTGTTATGGGTCAATAAACACCTATTTTTGCATATATTTTGTCTGTTGTAGATAATTAGACGATGCTGGTCTTTTCGTTAAAGTGTGTGTGTGTGTGTGTGTCTATATATATATAAAATGTTTTACCAGGCAGCAATACATCTCTCGTTTTCAAGTATGTCCTTGGCATAGAGTTAAGATGACAAATACATGATTACAATACATAGTTACATATGTGAACAGGGTATACATTATATACAAGACATTGCATGCACAGGAACAGATAATATATATTATAGACGTACAGTTGTGTGAAAATGAAAGTACACCCTCTTTGAATTCTATGGTCTTACATATCAGGCCATAACAATCATCTGTTCCTTAGCAGGTCTAAAAATTAGGTACATACAACCCCAGATGAACAACAACACATGGCATATTACAAAAAATAAAGCCAAAATGGAGAAGCCATGTGTGAAAAACTAAGTACACCCTTACTGCTTCCATAGGAATTAAGATGCTAAGTAGCAGACAGGTGCTGCTAATCAAATGCCCTTGATTAATTGATCATGAGCAAGTGTGACCACCTCTAGTAAAGCCGAAGTTTTAGCAGTTTGCTGGTCTGGAGCATTCAGGTGTGTGTTTACAAAATGCCAAGGAGGAAAGACATCAGCAATTTAAAGTCCATCATTCTACAGTGAGAAAGATTATTCAAAAGTAGAAAACATTCAAGACAGTTGCCAATCTTCCCAGGAGTGGACGTCCCAGCAAATTCACCCCAAGGTCAGACCGTGCAATGCTCAGAGAAATTGCAAAAAAACCAAGATTTACATCTCCCACTCTACAGGCCT
Organism: Ascaphus truei; assembly: GCF_040206685.1. Classification (NCBI taxonomy): domain Eukaryota; kingdom Metazoa; phylum Chordata; class Amphibia; order Anura; family Ascaphidae; genus Ascaphus; species Ascaphus truei. The sequence goes on from NC_134498.1 coordinate 30,027,162, forward strand.
CAGTTAGCATGTTAAATGTTAAAGTTCATGACAGTACAATTAGAAAAAGACTGAACAAGTATGGTTTGTTTGGAGAGGGTTGCCAGGAGAAAGCCTCTTCTCTCTAAAAATAACATGGCAGCACGGCTTAGGTTTGCAAAGTTGCATCTGAACAAACCACAAGACTTCTGGAACAATGTCCTTTGGACAGACGAGACACAAGTGGAGATGTTTGGCCATAATGCACAGCGCCACGTTTAGCGAAAACCAAACACAGCATATCTGCACAAACACCTCATACCAACTGTCAAGCACAGTGGTGGAGGGGTGATGATTTGGGCTTGTTTTGCAGCCACAGGACCTGGGAACCTTGCAGTCATTGAGTCGACCATGAACTCCTATGTATAACAAAGTATTCTAGAGTCAAATGTGAGGCCATCTGTCCGACAGCTAAAGCTTGGCCGAAATTGGGTCATGCAACAGGACAATGATCCCAAGCACACCAGCAAATCTACAACAGAATGGCTGAAAAAGAAAAGAATCAAGGTGATGCAATGGCCCAGTCAAAGTCCAGACCTCAACCCAATTGAAATGCTGTGGCTGGACCTTAAGAGAGCTGTGCATAAACAAATGCCCACAAACCTCAATGAACTGAAGCAACGTTGTAAAGAAGAGTGGGCCAAAATTCCTACACAACGATGTGAGAGACTGATAGTCATACAGAAAATGATTACTTCAAGTTATTGCTGCTAAAGGTGGTTCTACAAGCTATTGAATCATAAGGTATACTTGGTTTTTCACACATGGATTCTCCATTTTGGCTTTATTTTTGTTAAATCATGACACTGTGTAATATGTCATGTGTTGTTGTTTATCTGAGGTTGTATTTACCTAATTTTACGACCTGCTAAGGAACAGATTGTTATTATGTCCTGATATGTAAAACCATGGAATTCAAAGAGGGTGTTCTTTCTTTTTCACACAACTGTATGTAACAGCTACAGACCAGATTAAAATGCAAGACCTCTTTAGTTTTTAAAGAACTTAGACTGGTGGTGGCTGTTAGTCTCTGGTAGATTGTTCCAGTTTTGGGGTGCATTGTAAGAGGAGGAGTGGCCGGATACTTTGCTGAACCTTGGGACCATGAACAGTCTTCTATATATCTACACACACACACGTGTGTGTGTGTGTGTGTGTGTATATGTATGTATATGTATGTATAATACAAAAAAGGACAGCACGGCTCCCATAGTGTAATATTGCACAATAAGTTGTAAAAAAGGTCAAAAAGATAGATTACCGACACTTGTAAAATAGAACAAGCGCGTAGGATGTGAGAATAAATCAATCAACAGGTATCACCGTTAGTTGGAACACCAAGACAGCATGTGTAGCCGTGTGTACCGCAGAGCCGCTTCCGTGTCCAGACACAATCTGGGAGTGCGCGTCCGCACTCTATTCCCCCTGCAGACTCGCAACACCACTTTCAGTTCCACTGCTTGGTTTGCATCTGTGATGTTATTCAGCTAGACTGCTGGATGTGTATCACAGTTCTACAACGCAACCCTACGCGTTTCGTCACTGTTCACTGGCGACTTCACATCAGGGAATCCCTGACAACAAGGACTAATTGTAGTAACGTATAAATGTAATACAATAAATAAACTGTTACGTCAAAAACAAATGTTATTAGTTCTTACCAAGAATTTATTCAATTTCTTTCTTTAAAGGCGGGGGTGGGGTTAGGGGCGGGGCTAGGTGGCGAGTAGATTTTTTGGTTAGGCGAGTAAATTTTTGGGTGATTTGTCAAGCACGGCGCATTTGAATATGTATATGTGTTACACTGGCGTGTTTACACAAGGAATTAGTGAACCCACTGGTAGAATTTCTGTAGAATTTCGCCGATCGATCACAGGAGAACGGATCGATCGGCAGCTTAGCTAATCACGTGACTGGATCGCATTGATGAACATGTTGAAGGGGGAAAAAAAACCATATGTATATTTTTTTTTAATCCGCCAGCTTGAACTGCTGCTTTAATGTTGTTGAAAAAGTAAATTACAAATGCTTTTCACTTGGGTATTACCGGTTTAACTTGATTGTTTTGTGGGTTTCATATTTTTTAGCAGCGGTGCCTGTGGGGAAGATTTAATAAATACATTTCTAATGGCGTATTACCTGGAAAGCCCTGTAACGTTTTCACGAGACAACCCACTAGAAACCTTTTAATTTGCCTTCCTTTCTCCTCCCTTTATTTTTTTTTTTATTATTACAACTATGCTTGAAACTTATTTTAACTTAGAACTATGTAGTTTATTCCAGAGGATGGTTAATAAAGGAGTCTGCTTTCCCCCTCTTACACGGTGCCAGGACGTCTCTGTTCTCAGAGCCGTGAGCCAGTGCTGGCAAACAAGTGCTCCTGACTTACCACTGAGTGCGGTTCCAGCTGATGTGCCGAGCGCCAACGCCTCTGTCAGCGTTGTTTTTAAATCACTGTGCTGACGAACACGAGCAGGTTTTCAGTCTTTTGTGAAAGATCTTCTTTGGACTGTGACACCAGTATGTATGGATATGTATTCCATTCCGGGCTTCCTTAAAGAGCAGTAAAGGGGACTTCAGTTCAAACACATCAGATAAATACGGTTGGCTGTTTATTAGTGCTATGGCTATTCCTTTTACCCATAGCCCTTGCCGTATACATTGTACCAACCTGTCCTCATGAACTGTGCACCATAGGCCAGCGGTACGCAAACTGGGGGGCGCGACCCCCAGGGGGGGCGCGAGACTGCCGACGGGGGGGGGCACGGGGTTTACAGAGGCCCCGCGCGCTTCCTGAAGGCACTTAAATTAAGTGCCGGGGGAGCTGCAGGGCCTCTGTAAACCTAACTTACCGTGGCTCCGGCGGCTTCCTCCCTGCGTCGCCATGGCAATGTGACGTCATTACGCCGGTGCGCGGGTAAGTTGGGGTTGGGGGGGGAGCGCGGGAGTGAGGGGACAGCCGGCAGGGGGGCGCAGGGAAAAAAGTTTGCGCCCCCCTGCCGTAGGCTACGGCCCCAATTACTGCGTGCACACGTGCGTCGGCGTGTCTGGTGGTGCGTGCACCAGTTTCAGCCGCGACCTTTGGTCTGTGGTCGAGCCCCGGGAGAAGAGCAAGAGATATTGATGGGTGGGAGCAGCGTTGGTTCGCCCTCATTGGCTTAAAGGCCGCCGTGATGTGGCAAATGCTCGGCCGCCGCAGCAAAACAAATTTCTTGTCTTTTGGCAAAGGCGGTTGCGCTTCCTGCAGACGCGCACAGGTAGCTGCAGGGGCCTGCCCCATTGAGGGCCGTACTGTGTAGCGCGAACAGTGGGGACTCAGTTTGGGCCAAGCTGGTCTAACCTGGTGTGACAAATTGAGGGTATTTAATGACATTGTTAAGCGTTTTGTTTGTGTAGTTGGTGGAATGTGTGTGTTTTCTACATTACCGGTCCTGGCTGACAGACCGGATAATATGAAATTCAGATGTAGGTGTTTCAGCCGCTACTGTGCTTGGTACTCAATGTATGCTGGTGTGAAGCTGTGTTCTGTTACTCTTTAATCTTTACTTTTTGGCTGCTCTGTTTACATTTGACACCTTTTTCTGTTGGCGAGGGGAACTCCTCCTAAGGAAGGTCATTATAATGTCTGTCTGTGAAGTACTCTTATTTTCTCTATCCATTTTTGTTTTTTGTTTTCAATGTTTCTAGCACACATTTCCAATAATTGATCAAATATATTTGACGTTTATCCTGCCTATTACGGTGTGTTCTGAACTGTGGTTATGGGCTGTGAGAAATATTATATTTGGTTTTTAAAAAAACTAAAAAAAAATAAATAAAAGATAATATTGGTTTATTGTTTGCTTGTTTTTAAGGAATTGCATCCCAAGAAGATACAGAGCATGGTCCAATCCGTAAAGCATTTGAATAAAACAGGATTTGTTATTTTTGTTTAGTATTGCCCTTTTATAGTGTTTAGGATTTCCTGCATGAGTCCTTCACGGTGTGTGGGTGGGCTGACCCTGTGTGCATCCTTTTTTAAGGGTGTGTTTCGTACATCCGAGTCTTGTGCTGACCAAGTATTTGTATTTATAGGCTATTCAACTCTGTAAATGCTGAGTTGTTATTCAAAGAATGGAATCGCAAATAGGTAATACATTGGTGATCATTTTAAAGTGAAATCCTTAAACACAATGTCAAGAACGCACTTGGGAAAAAAATAGGTTCTTAGAAATAATATACATGAAACCAGTAGGCAGTAAAACTACTGTTTATTGATATATAGCTAGCTATTTGTATCTACAGTGCTACAGTATGATGAGGAGTACTCTGAAAACTAATGTGTTTTGTTTTTAACAAAGTAACAGACCACACCATTTTTGATCTGTTAAATATTCAAGGTTTGTGTCAGTGTAGTCACTTTTTTTATTAACTATGTAAATGTGCATATATGTTATTTCTTGCAAGTTATCCAAGCGTGACCTTTAGTTCCAGCACATGATAATACCCAGACACGAGACAATGGAAATAAGCTCACATCTGGATTTATGTTCCATGTGTGCATATTGTATTGACAGCACTTGGGTTTTCATCATTCCACGCAATTAGTAATTAGATCTGACTTTAAGGACATGACTTGTTATAGGATTTCCTATTGAGAGGGCAGTGTTTGGTCTCAAAGGCACAATAATACACAGGATTAATGAGCACAATAGCGAGTGAACAATAAGGAATATAGTCACATGTTAAACTTCCTGATACTTGATACAAAGATAGTTTTGAGGATATGCTTTATGACTTTTGCAAAAAGGTATTTAGTTACTCAGAAAAAGCCCCTATGAACTTGGATAAATGTCCCAAATTTCTTAATTCTCAGTGACAATACTTTGGTGGTTTGACTATGACAACTCTTTGTGTAATGATTTTATTACTCTTCAATCCACTTTATTAAGGTACTTTAGGGTGTTTGCGTTCATTTGGTTCTATTGTTCTTTTCTCCCATATAGTTTCATATACTGTACTTTTGGGACACCAATGTATTCATGTCTTATTACTCAAAATACCAACCTACTTGACATATTCTTAAAGCATCGCTAAAATAATGGGCTAAAACCGACAGAACTGCATTTTGAAATAAATCAGCTCCTTGACTGTGCCATTGTATGCAGCACTTTGCGTGCGCCTAAGGCACGTTCTATAGTGCGGGGCGCGTGCTGCCGCCAGCCTTTCTGTACATAGGCCGCGCACGGCCGGGAGAGGGGAGCCGACAGTGGCGAAGATAAGGAAATTCATCTTTTCGCGCCGCTGCCTGCGCTCAAATGTGTGTGTATGTATGCGTGGATGTGTGTGTGTGTGTGTGTGTGTTGTGTGTGTGAATGATTGTAGAAGTTAAAAATATATATATTTATTAAAGTTTTTTTTCTTTAAAAAATCTTATCTAGGACTTACTTCCGCTCACACAACCTATACACACTCACACATACTCACACATACTCACACACACATATACATTACCTTCAGCTCCCGGCACTATATACAGGAGAAGCATGTGGCACGTGCACGCGCGTTTGCATAGGAACGCGCGGCCGCATCCTGTATGTAACAGCCCTAAAGCAGTGAGGGCATTCATCAAGCTGACCACTTGTCAGAAGTTGTCCATTCTGATGGGCCATTAATATGGGCAAAACATTTAAAGCACATGCTTCTCTTAATTATGTATTTAAACACAATTGAATTAAATAAAAAAAAAACATTTTAGATCATTACTATTTCCTAATAATGAATTTAGTTGAAACCTGTCTCTCGCTCTCTCCCACCTCCTCACTCTCTCCTCCTCTCCCCCCCCCTTCTCACTCCCTCCTCCCCAGGAAAACTATAACACTGTAAATCTCAGTATGGATACAAATAAAATAACCATACTTAAAGCTGCAGTTCAAGCTGCCGTTTTAAAAAAAAAATATATATATATTTTTTTTCCCCCTATTCAATATGTGCATCAATACAATCTGCATACTGACAGGTGATTAGCTAAGCTGCAGATCGATCCGTTCTCCTGTAATCGATCGCTTGCTCGGGCTATTTAATTCAGTTCTTGCACAGCATTCTGGGAAATGTAGTTCCTGGAATATGATTGACTGGGCAGTTACTAGATATAATTGGTGCACTGCTAGAGAGAGGGCGGAGGGAAGGGGAGGGGACTGTCACTTTGGAAATGCTTCCTACATTAGAAACATTAAAAATGTCTTTAAAACCTTTTTTTTTTTTTTAATTCTACAATTATTTTTTCCTAGCACAGAACTGATTTATTTAAAAAACCACATGTAGGATATTGCATGAACTGCTGCATCACATGATTTAAACAAAATCTGTTTTGGAGGAGGTTTCCTAAACTGTTTGTTTTTGTCTCTGTTGTAATCTTCCTGCAGGACAAAACAAAGACATGCTGAGCCCACAAATATACAAGGGAGCTCAATACAGGACATGTTCCTCCCCACGCCAATTTTTCTTTCTTTAAAATAGAAGTTTATATTTAGGGTTTTTTTATTTCTAGAATTCAATACCTACTATGATCACGCCACCCTAAGGCTAAGGCCCCGCTGCCTCAGACCACGCGCCCGCACTGCAGATAGGCGGCGCGTGGAGAGGCACTTGACTGCTCCCTGTGGTCTGTAGGGAGCGGGAGCTGGGGGCAGGTGGGGTGTGGTTTGAGCGGGGGGGGGGGGAGGGCGTGGTTTGAGCGGAGGGGTCTCGTGCTGTCCCCCTCCCCCTTGTCGGACCCTCTCTCATTCCCGGAGCCTCCCTCCTCTCCCCCCTCCCGGAGCAGGGGCAGCCTGCGAAAGGGGCACCAGAGGAGGTGGGGGGGTGCTATGCACGGTTGCACAGACAGGGTAGCCGCCTCCCTCCCCGTAGCCGCCTCCCTTCCCTCCTCATTGGCTGACTGCTGCACCACGTGACGCATCAGCGCTTCTGATCACCAGAAGCTTGCAGTATCGTCCGGCTGACGCGTCGCAGCACGCAGTCAGCCATGTCTGAAGGAGCCAGCGGGGACCTCCAGACTGGAGGAAAGGAGTTGGTGGCCCGCGGCTACGGGCGCCGCCGGACCAAAGCCTAACTCTATGATCACGCCGTCCTAACCCTATGATCATGCCGCCCTAACCCTATGATCACGCCGCCCTAACCCTATGATCACGTCACCCTAACCCAGGCCTGCACAACTCGTAAAGTGCGAAGGGCCGAACTGCTCCAAGGAAAAATAAATTGGGCTGCACGGGTAAAATCATCATCATCATCATCATCATCATCATCATCATCATCATCATCTCTCCTCCAGCACCCATCATCATCCTCATATCTCCCCCAGAACCCAACACTATCAACCATTGCGATACTCCCCATCTATCTCTCATACCCCCATCTCTCCCCCTCACCCACACACAATACACCCCTCCACATCAAACACACAATACCCCCCTACACCCCACACACATCCCACCACCCCCTGCAGCTCACATCCCTCCCCCCTGCAGCTCACATCCCTCCCCCCTGCAGCTCACATCCCTCTGCCCCCTTGCACCTCACATCCCTCTCCCCCTTGCACCTCACATCCCTCTCCCCCCTTGAACCTCACATCCCTCTCCCCCCCTGAACCTCACATCCCTCTCCCCCCTTGCACCTCACATCCCTCTCCCCCCCCTTGCACCTCACATCCCTCTCCCCCCCTTGCACCTCACATCCCTCTCCCCCCCTTGCACCTCACATCCCTCTCCCCCCCTTGCACCTCACATCACTCTCCCCCCCTTGCACCTCACATCACTCTCCCCCTTGGGTGGGTGACAGTGACTGGGTGACAGTGACTGGGTGGGTGACAGTGACTGGGTGGGTGACAGTGACTGGGTGGATAGGTGGGTGACAGTGACTGGGTGGGTGACAGTGACGGGGTGGGACACAGTGACTGGGTGGGAAGAGTGACAGGGTGGGACACAGTGACAGGGTGGGACAGTGACTGGGTGGGTGGGTGACAGTGACACTGACAGTGGGTGGGTGGGTGACAGTGACTGGGTGGGTGGGTGACAGTGACTGGGTGACAGGGTGACAGTGACTGGGTGGGTGACAGTGACTGGGTGGGTGACAGTGACTGGGTGGGTGGGTGACAGTGACTTGACAGTGACTGGGTGACAGTGACTTGACAGTGACTGGGTGACAGTGACTGGGTGGGTGGGTGACAGTGGGTGGGTGGGTGACAGTGACTTGGGTGACAGTGACTAACAGTGACTTACCTTGACCCGGGTGGGTGCAGGTTGCCGCCGGACGCTTGCTCCTCCTGCCCCCGATATCCCTGCGGCAGCTGCCTGGGACGGGAGGTGGGCTTGGGGGCGCGGGTTGGGGGAAGGGGGGGGAGGAGGGCACGGGAGGTGAGCTCGTGGGGGACGCGAGAAGCTGGCCGCGGTGAGAAGCAGGCCGCTGGAGGAGCTGAATTATTTAATTATTACTTCCCCCTCCAGCCCACGTTGGGAGCAGGGGGGGGAGCGGGCCCGCAGAGGAGCTGCATGTTGCTTCCCCTTCCGCCCCGCGTTGGGAGCAGGGAAGGGGGAGGGGAGCGGGCCCGCAGAGGAGCTGTGTGTTGCTTCCCCCTCCGGCCCACGTTGGGAGCAGGGGGGGGGGAGCGGGCCCGCAGAGGAGCTGCATGTTGCTTCCCCTTCCGCCCCGCGTTGGGAGCAGGGAAGGGGGGGGGGACGGAGCGGGCCTAGCGCATGCGCGCCGGGACCGCAGGGAATTGGCGCCATTTTTTTTTCAAAGTTTTTTTTTTTTCAAAGTGTTTTTTTTTTTTCAAAAAAAAAAATTTTTCAAAGTTTTTTTTTTTTTTTTAAATCTCATCGAGGGCCACACAGAGAGGCCAGGCGGGCCGCATGCGGCCCGCGGGCCGCGTGTTGTGCAGCCCTGCCCTAACCCAATGATCATGTCTCAAACATTTGTCTTTGTTTTGCTAACAATACAAGATCTGCTTGTGATGTCTTCTCAGTCAAAGTCTTTGTTGATTGTCATTGTGTATCTCGCTGCAGCTTAGAATGAGATTGATCCATGACGGCAACCATTATACCCCATTCTCAAAGCAATTTGAAAAGGCTCGTTCAAAGCAGAAAGCCCAGGGCCTTTTTAAATAGCTGGCCCACTGAATCATGTTTTTACTGTTATCATGCTATTTTCCATATCTGGGAAACAGCCTGAAAACCTTGCAAGGATAGAATAAAAAGATCACCATGGATTGCTATAGAAAGCACAGAAAGCAGATTAAAAAGAAAATCATCATCAGTTCATCTATAGGACTTTTTGAGAAAAGAAGTGATTAGGGGACAAGCCTGCGCCATAATATGACTATCGCTGTGAATGTGTTTGGAGAATATTGAAGGGGATTGTTGCTTTAATGGAGCACTACCAAGAAACTCACAGACCCGATCATGTAAGCATTATAATGTAATATAATTGCATTCCTCAGATTAGTTAATTAAAGTGGAACTCAGGAAAATATGAGCAGCGCGTTTTACCTGCAGAAGAGGGGAACGTTTTACCTGCAGAAGAGGGGAGCGTTTTAGCTGCAGAAGGGGGGAGCGTTTTACCTGCAGAAGAGGGGAGCGTTTTACCTGCAGAAGAGGGGAGCGTTTTACCTGCAGAAGAGGGGAACGTTTTACCTGCAGAAGAGGGGAGCGTTTTACCTGCAGAAGAGGGGAGCGTTTTACCTGCAGAAGAGGGGAGCGTTTTAGCTGCAGAAGAGGGGAAGGTTTTAGCTGCAGAAGAGGGGAGGGTTTTACCTGCAGAAGAGGGGAGCGTTTTACCTGCAGAAGGGGAGCGTTTTACCTGCAGAAGGGGAGCGTTTTACCTGCAGAAGGGGAGCGTTTTACCTGCAGAAGGGGAGCGTTTTACCTGCAGAAGGGGAGCGTTTTACCTGCAGAAGGGGAGCGTTTTACCTGCAGAAGGGGAGCGTTTTACCTGCAGAAGGGGAGCGTTTTACCTGCAGAAGGGGAGCGTTTTACCTGCAGAAGGGGAGCGTTTTACCTGCAGAAGGGGGGAGCGTTTTAGCTGCAGAAGGGGGGAGCGTTTTACCTGCAGAAGAGGGGAACGTTTTACCTGCAGAAGAGGGGAGCGTTTTACCTGCAGAAGAGGGGAGCGTTTTAGCTGCAGAAGAGGGGAAGGTTTTAGCTGCAGAAGAGGGGAGGGTTTTACCTGCAGAAGAGGGGAGCGTTTTACCTGCAGAAGGGGAGCGTTTTACCTGCAGAAGGGGAGCGTTTTACCTGCAGAAGGGGAGTGTTTTACCTGCAGAAGGGGAGTGTTTTACCTGCAGAAGGGGAGTGTTTTACCTGCAGAAGGGGAGCGTTTTACCTGCAGAAGGGGAGTGTTTTACCTGCAGAAGGGGGGAGCGTTTTACCTGCAGAACGGGGGAGCGTTTTACCTGCAGAAGGGGAGCGTTTTACCTGCAGAAGGGGAGTGTTTTACCTGCAGAAGGGGGGAGCGTTTTAGCTGCAGAAGGGGGGAGCGTTTTACCTGCAGAAGGGGAGTGTTTTACCTGCAGAAGAGGGGAGCGTTTTAGCTGCAGAAGGGGGGAGCGTTTTACCTGCAGAAGAGGGGAGCGTTTTACCTGCAGAAGAGGGGAGCGTTTTACCTGCAGAAGAGGGGAACGTTTTACCTGCAGAAGAGGGGAGCGTTTTACCTGCAGAAGAGGGGAGCGTTTTAGCTGCAGAAGAGGGGAAGGTTTTAGCTGCAGAAGAGGGGAGCGTTTTACCTGCAGAAGAGGGGAACGTTTTACCTGCAGAAGAGGGGAGCGTTTTACCTGCAGAAGAGGGGAGCGTTTTAGCTGCAGAAGAGGGGAAGGTTTTAGCTGCAGAAGAGGGGAGGGTTTTACCTGCAGAAGAGGGGAGCGTTTTACCTGCAGAAGAGGGGAGCGTTTTACCTGCAGAAGGGGAGCGTTTTACCTGCAGAAGGGGAGTGTTTTACCTGCAGAAGGGGGGGAGCGTTTTACCTGCAGAAGAGGGGAGCGTTTTACCTGCAGAAGAGGGGAGCGTTTTACCTGCAGAACGGGGGAGCGTTTTACCTGCAGAAGTGGGGAGCGTTTTACCTGCAGAAGAGGGGAGCGTTTTACCTGCAGAAGAGGGGAGCGTTTTACCTGCAGAATGGGGGAGCGTTTTACCTGCAGAAGTGGGGAGCGTTTTACCTGCAGAAAAGGGGAGCGTTTTACCTGCAGAAGAGGGGAGCGTTTTATCTGCAGAAGGGGGGAGCGTTTTCACTCTGAACATATAATTTCTGTTGATACACACAGCCCCTTTTAAACTCTCTTTTGGTATTATTTTTAGAGCAATAAAAATGGCTCCATGATTTAATGTCCCATGCAGACCCGCTCAAAGACAATTTTGTCTACCAGTAAATAAAACCGGATGCAGGAAAATACTCGTAATGGAATTTTATAATTGACCAAAAGTAAACTGAAGCTCTGAAGAAAACAAAAACCGATGCATCATTGGGGCGAGTTCAGTTTAAGAGCAGACATACAAATATTAGGACAATCTTATTTATCTGCCCTGACCAGAGGTGGAGGTGATGTAAGGGCGAGGGAGAGCTGATGTGTTTTTCAAAATGGCCCTGTCGGTGATTTCACATGGAACTACATCTGTGCTCACCAAAGAAGGTGGCAAAATAAACTACCACCTGCCACCATCCTTGGAGTCTGGTTAGATGTAGACCTGATACATGCAGAGAACCTAGACAGAAGCTGGGTGTCTAGCAGAAGACACTTGGAAAGACGAGTGCAGTAATATGCTTTTCCTCTACGCAACTGACAAAACATTTTTTGCCCACGCTCATCCGGTTCTGAAGAACATAATAATCGCATGTTCTTGTATAGCGCTGCTAGTTTTTACGTAGGGCTTTTCAGAGACATTTTTCAGGCACAGGTCCCTGTGGAGCTTACAAGCTATGACTTGCCCAAGGTTACAAGGAGCTGACACCAGGAATTGAACCAGGTTCCACTGCTACATACTCACTGCCAGTCAGTGTCTTTACTCACTGAGCCACTCCTGAACATCAAGTTATCTATCAATTCTACAGCATATGCTTCTTTCAGAGCATCGCAGTGTTTTGGTTGGCAACTAGAGTCCTTTGCTTCTGGTGAGGTTTTGCAATCATAATTCCTTCTGCAGTGAAGGGTTTAGCTCTGCAAGAAAGAAAATGCAAATGGCAGGAACTAGAGATTTTCTGGTGTTGGTATATTTAGACCTTTCTGTTATGACAAGGTTTCATAGTATAAATCTCATTTTCAGTTTTAGGAATAAAATCGTGTTAGTTTCAATAGGTGCTGTGAACTAAATTACAGGGCTTATCCGGTTGCTTTGTGATAACTGCGTGGTTGAAACCTACAGTATCTCGGCCAGTATAACCAACTGAGACCAAAAGGTCGAAACAGCTGTCTGTGAGCAGGTTTACTGGCTGTGCACTTAACCCAGGCTGTGCTGAAAAGCTATGTAGTGTGGCAGGCATAAGCTTACAGGGATCCATGTCAAAATGGAATTGAAGCAAAAGGTGACCTGGTGTGCTCATTTGCACGTCATTTCCCAGAATCCCTTGCTCCAGTGGAAGCGCTATATGGTTGGAGATGATGGTTGAAAGCAGGGTTACAGACCTGTCTGACACATGTGAATATGCTCACACGTGATATTTTTATTTGCTGGAAAAAAATTGCCTGCGGTATACTTGGGGGGCGGGGGGGGGGGGGGGGGGGGGGGTAACGCTATATACGCAAAGTAGCTGTTCGTGCTGATTTCAGATGAAAACTCCAATTTAAATCAAAGGGGATTTTCTGCCGAAACATCCGCAGTGAGGTATATAGCCTAGAATATGGCCCTTGGGCCCAGATCTGCAAAATGGTGCTAAGCTTTAGCACACATTGGCTCCCATTCATGAGGCTCATTAGCAAAGAAAGTGACGGAGACGGCATATTCAGTTAGACTTAAAACATGTAAGTGGGAGGCAATTATTAAGGTACCGTATACATCTGTAGGGTGAAATGGTACTATGCTGTGTGGAATAAGGCTTGTTCTATAGTAGGTGCGGGCGCGCGTGTGCGCACACCTGTTCATGTGACGCACCCTTTTTTGTGTGTACAGTGCATGTTGCCGGGAGCTACAGGTTTGCAGTGTGTGTGTGTGTGTGTGTGTGTGTGTATATGTAGATGTAGATTGTGTGTTATTCATTTATTATTTTTTTTAAATAAAAAAAAGACGTGTAAAATAAGAATAAATTATTTCTTAACATTGTACACGCACACACGTACACACGCACACACAACAGCAGCGGTAGCGGCGGAAATACTTACTTTTTGAGTCTTCCCCGCTGTCGCCCGGCTCCACGCTCACTGCCGTGCGCGCGGCCCTAGCATTCAATGGCTGGCTAACCTCAGTCAACTATAACTCCCGCACGCGCGCTCCCCCAATATATTACGGTCCTTACACTGCTTTTTAACTCACACACCCATAATAGCATAATTTATATTCTTTTTTTATTTTGAATATCCACATTCTTGTTATAAAAATGATTCATTTTAAATACGCTTCTTGTTTTCTGCTTTTGGGGCATACAGAACGTATTGTATGTTCTTTAACAAACTATTCTCCAATGTCTAACTGGTGGGGAAAAAATGGTTGCAATAGGCCCCAGGAGCAGTCCTCCTTCTTAATGGCTCTCTGACCCCATCTTCTCAATGTATTTATCTGGAAATTGTACTCGGAAGTCAATAGTGCGGTATGGTGGGGATGGAAAAGACATTCCACTGTAAGGAAGTGTACATAAGTTGCATTAAATGTTGTTTTGTGCACATTCTCTCAATCTCCATGCTCCGTGATCGATATTTGTGGACTCAAAGCCATTTATCTGCGGCTCATCTGACAAGCTGTCCATTACAAGCACAATGTCCGTGTATTGTGCACTTTACCAGTTGATTTAATAAGATATCGTTTTAAGGAAGATGCTTTACAGGGCTGTCCCTCCTTGCACCGAAGTGGACTCATTCCAGTTTAAGGCATCTCTTATGGGTGACTAATGCCTTTTCTTTCCAAATTTGTACTTGTAAGTATATTTAAATATATTTTTTAAGTTACTCTCCCTGTCCAGCTGCCGTTTATAGGTTCTCTGAGAATTACAGAAGTGTAGAGAAAACACGTGATTGACGAACACTTCACCATTCTGAAGGCTCTAAAAAATTTGATTGTAAACTAATTTCCAACAGAAATAAAAGCAGTAAACCTTTGCTATTAGCCCTGTTACATTTGTTTAGAGGAGCCAGTTAGACTGTTAAGTCTTTTGTTGGTGGATATCTGCTCTGATGCAGAGAAGCAGATGTGTTGTGACTAACTCTGCCTGTTCTTTCACAAGAGCTTATTTTAGTGTCAACAATTTGAGTATCTTCTTCTTTGTGGTGTTCGCAGAGTGGGGATTCTTCCAGTGATTTCTTTCTCGTGGAATTTTTCTAACAGACATGCATAGCAATTTCCCAGCTCTGCCTGTGCTGCTGAGGCTGCAAACTAAGCACGGGGTAACGGAAACATCCATATTCCTCTCGTTCTATCTCATTTGCCGATTCTGACCTACATGTGAGTTTTTCATATGGTGAAATTATAGTGTACAGAGCTTTCTTAACCTGCCCGGTCTCTATCCAATCTCCTTTCCATATTGACGTATATCTGGTAAGGGCTGGGCCCTGGCACGGATACCAAGTACATCATGGGCACTTGCTTGTTTCTTAGGTGGTGATTGGGCGGAACCCTTTCACTTAATTTCTGGGATCCGGGGACTTGGCTGCGCTATGTGATGGCTCCGGGTTCCGGGATCTTGTTGCGCCCTGTGATAGTTCCGGGGGCCTAGTTGCACCCTGTGATAGTTCCGGGGGCCTGGTGACGCCCTGTGATAGTTCCGGGGGCCTGGTGGCACCCTGTGATAGCTCCGGGAGCCTGGTGGCACCCTGTGATAGTTCCGGGGGCCTGGTTGCACCCTGTGATAGTTCCGGGGGCCTGGTGGCGCCCTGTGATAGTTCCGGGGGCCTGGTTGCACCCTGTGATAGTTCCGGGGGCCTGGTGGCGCCCTGTGATAGTTCCGGGGGCCTGGTGGCACCCTGTGATAGTTCCGGGGGCCTGGTTGCACCCTGTGATAGCTCCAGGGCCTGGTGGCGCCCTGTGATAGTTCCGGGGGCCTGGTTGCACCCTGTGATAGCTCCAGGGCCTGGTGGCGCCCTGTGATAGCTCCGGGGCCTGGTGGCGCCCTGTGATAGCTCCGGGGCCTGGTGGCGCCCTGTGATAGTTCCGGGGGCCTGGTGGCGCCCTGTGATAGTTCCGGGGGCCTGGTGGCGCCCTGTGATTTTTGTTTTTAAAGATATCACAACTATACAGAATGTACATTTCTACAGGAAGAATATGGCTATTACAATTTTTAACCTGCTTACAAGTTGAATTTTTTTTTTAACAGTTTAAATTCTCCGTCTGTTTTTCCCCTCCCAACGTAATATAAATATGTTTTGTCATGCACATTATGACCTGTAATACAAAATACTCTGCTTGTAGTAGGATGTGTTTTTTTTTTAATTTGCTTTATTTTAAAGAAATAAGAGAATAGGAACACAATATGGGGGAACAGCTTATAAAAGAAAAGAAAAAAGCACAGTTGGTACATTTAAGGCAATAAAGAAAACCAAGGGCTGTATTAAACAGTTGCTGTCTCGCATCTAGAGGAAGTGATGTGCTATATAGGGTAGAAGTGGCACAGACGGACGTGATCTGGCCTTGCAATGGGAAGGAAGTTAGCACATTTAAATTAATCACAGACCGGTCATGCTGTTACATCATGGTACTGGCTGATAAGTCATTTGAAACACAGCACAAAATATCTTTGGATTGTTCTCTTTGCTGTAATCCTGCTAATATATAACAACTGTCTACCCAGCCCTGTGCTAGTCTGAAACGGCGCACTGAATGGGGGGCAGCGGCCCGAATGGGGGAGGGGGGCCAGCCCGAATGGGCGGGGGGGGGGGTCAGCCCGAATGGGGGGTGGTGCCCTGGCTGGTAGGTGACCAAATGAGGGCAATAAAAATCCTGACTACAGTAGTCTTTTTATGTTTTATTTCTGCGGAAAAGAAAGCTGCCAGATAAACTGTAATACAGAGTGACACATTTCCTGTATCCTGTTATCTCATTCTCTAGTTTATCTGAGAAGTAGGAGAAGTTTAACACTCGAAGCCCCAGTGGAATTTGGAGAAAATCATTTTAATCTTTCTTCGCTGGACCTAATTAAGGAACAACTTTTAGAAATGCTGTTTAGTTTTTCATGGATCCTACTTTACTCCCTGAGCAAATGCATTCCTTGCAGCGGAGGTGTTACAGATCCGTGCTTAAATCTCTCCCCTTCTCCCTCCCTATCTCTTCCCCCCTTCTCACTCCCTTTCTCTTCTCTCCCCTTCTCTCTCCCATTCTCTTCTCTCCCCTTCTCTCTCCCATTCTCTTCTCTCCCCTTCTCCCTACCTCTCTCCCCTTATCCCTACACCTCTCCCCTTCTCCCTCCCTCTCTCCCCTTCTCCCTCCCTCTCTCCCCATCTCCCTCCCTTCTCCCTCCTTCTCTCCCCATCTCCCTCCCTCTCTCCCCTTCTCCCTCCCTCTCTCCCCTTCTCCCTCCCTCTCTCTTCTCTCCCCTTCCCCCTCCCTTTCTCTTCTCTCCCCTTCTCCCTCCCTTTCTCTTCTCTCCCCTTTCCCCTCCCTTTCTCTTCTCTCCCCTTCCCCCTCCCTTTCTCTTCTCTCCCCTTCCCCCTCCCTTTCTCTTCTCTCCCTTTCTCTTTCCTCATATTATATATATTTTTTCTTATTTCTTCCTGAAACTTGTGTTAGAGTTTTTGTTGTTGAAATACATAAAGCAAAGTGAGCTTTCAGTGATGTTTGCTTAAGTCTTTGCTTAGTAAGGTGAGACAATCGTGCACTGACCATGTGTGTAACTTGTTTTACTTTCCCGTGCAGAGGTCGTGGATGTCAGCACCAGTCAATGAATGATCATTTCCGCCATGATGGCCGACCAGCCGCCTCCATTGGAAGCCACGCCTGTACTGAATGAAGCACCACTTCTACCTCACATGGTGAATGGGGACAGCACACAACAGGTAACAAACACCTGTGTGTATTTGTAGGCGGGATGCTGGTGAGCCATAATAAAAACCATGCCGTGCGTTATTTTAACCGTTTATTTGTGGTCCGACGCTCCAGTCACCTGTCGCACTTTTTTCCATTTCTGCCAATTTGCTTTATTTCCGAGTTTCGTATAGATTCACTTGTTTTCTCACCGACAATCAACAGTGATACGAGTGGAAAACTTGATGAAACGTAAACGCTTTCACTAGTTCAAGTCAAAGAAGATTGTGTACATACCTATTGTGTGTGTGAATATTGCTGACGTATGTGACTAAATGAAGTATTTGCATACAGTATTTAAAGCACTAATATGTGGGAATTTGAGGTAAACTGGGTTTCTGGTAAAGAAAATAGCTACGGTATCGGAGACTAGGGTTGATCTCTCTTTATAAATTTGTCACTTTAGTTCTGATGGTGTTCAGCGTACATTAGTTATGTAGTGTCATTGCTATAAGGGGTTTGAGGGTTTGCGTTTGTGTTATATACTGTAGGTGGAACATACGATTTTTGATGGCATTGCTAATTATTTCCCATTGTAAGACTTTTTCATGGGATCAGTCCTTGGCGGTGAGATGTAAGTAGCTAGGTTATATGATCGTGGCAGGGAAAGGTTGTCGATCATTAAATATGTAGTGTCTGGGAGGGTAAAAGGGAGCTCTCCCCAGAGCGGTCCGAAGGTTATCATGGTCACCTGGATGCTATAGATGCTATTTATTTATTTTTACAGTAAAAAAGGACAGAAACTAACATACGTTAAATTCATACAGGGTTCTGGAGGGGGAGGAGGGGGCTGCTTTGTGTTCTCTGCTGGCTTTAATTTTACAGTCTTAAAGCTGCAGTTCAGTCTATATCCTGCATGTGTGTTTTTTTAAATAAATCAGTTCTGTAGTAAGAAATAATACTTTTAGCATTTTCTGTTTTTAAAAAAACAACTTTGAAAGACCAATTTTCTTGTATTCTATTTTTTTTTTTTTTTTCCAAAAATTTTTTTATTAGGCAGTTAAACAATTACATGGTATGTACGGTATAAACAATATGTCAGCCTAATGTACATTTTTTTCTTTTTCTTGAGAGAAAAGAGAAAAGAAAAGGCTCAACGCCTCCCTGATCTCACGAAGTCCATCAGGGAGGCGCGAGTATGGAAACAGAGAGGGAGTAGAGAAGGGGGGGCAGGGTGTGGGGGGGGGGAGGGAGGAGAGGGTACAAAGGGTATAGCGGGGGGTGGTCATGATCCCCAGAACCTTGGTGATTCTGGTTTGGGCTTTAATGTGAATTGGGCTTCTGGTTTGTTAGGGGGCGTTTCGTCTTATATGCGCCAAATAGGTGTACCATGGGTCCCAAATTGCTGTAAATGAGGTGGAAGACCTCTTAAGGAAAGCAGACAATCTCTCCATGTCCATTACTTCTTGCACCCTTCTTATTATTGTTTGTTTCGAGGGGGGAGACACTTTCTTCCAGGCGGCTGCCACCGCACACCTAGCCGCCGTGAGGATGAAGGAGACTAATTTTCCTGTTGGTCGGTCCAGATAGTCTAGGGGCCTGGCCAACAGGTAGGTCAGCGGTTCGACAGGTATTTTGAGGTCTGTGACCTCCTCTATTAATTTTTGTGTTGTTTCCCAGTATTTCTGAATTTCCGGACATGTCCACCAAATGTGGGCCATGTCCCCCTTTTGACCGCAGCCTCTCCAACATAGATCGGATGCCAGTGGGTAGATTTGATTTATTCTGACTGGAGTGAGATACCAGCGGAACAGTATTTTGTAAATGTTTTCTTTGATTGTGGTACATATGGAAGTTCCTGAGGCATTTTCCCAAATACTTTCCCAGTCCTCTCGGTCTATAACTATATCCAATTCTGCTGCCCAATGCAGCATGTAGTCATGCGTGGGGACTTCTGTAGTCCCTCCTAGCTCTGTGCAAATTTGTGTTATTAGACCTTTCTGGTGATCTGTTTCGCTGCAAAGTCGCTCGAAACCTGTGAGAGGGGGAAATTCCAATGTTGGGGATAATGTTTGGAGAAAGTGCCGAATTTGTAGGTACTTGAACACGTTCAGTCCTAGTATGTCATACTTGGTTTGTAGATTTTGGTAGCTCAGGAACTTCCCGAGGCTCAGGAGGTCGGCAATCGTTTTAATGTTTTTGGTTTGAAATTGGTCAAATTGTCTGGGCTCACAGCCAGGTGGAAATTTCGGATTTCTGTGGATTGGTATGAGTTGGGATTGTGGCGATGTGAGCTTGTACTTGAGTTTGCTTTTCGTCCAGGTCTCCCAAGTGTGTCTCATTGGGCCTAATTTGAATTTGTTATTTTGCATGTCCTCCCTGCTCAGGGACCATAGGCAAGCCGGCAGTGAAGGCGTTCCGGCATATTGCGTTTCTATATCCAGCCAGCAATATTGATTTGGGCTTGCGTTCCAGACTACCACCTGTCTCAATTGTGCGGCCAGATAGTATTTCGTAATGTCTGGAACTCCCAGTCCTCCTCTCCCCCTTGAAGCCAAGAGAACTGACCTGGGGACTCTAGGTTTTTTACCTTGCCAAATAAAATGGAAGATTGATTTTTGAATATTTTTCAATTCTGAGCCAGGGATGTGGACCGGGAGAGTCTGGAAGTAATATAATAATCTAGGGAGTATATTCATTTTGACCGAGATCATTCTCCCAATCCATGATATTTGATATCCTCCCCATTTTTCCAAATCTTGTTTGATTTTATGGAACAAGGTCGGATAGTTATGTTTATATAGTGATTGGTAGGTCCTCGATATCTTAACTCCCAAGTATTTGATACAAGAGGAACTCCAACGGTAATTAAAGTTTAGTTTGAGGAGTTTCACCTCTGGCTCTGGCAGACTTAAGTTCAGGGCTTCTGATTTGTCATTATTTATCTTATATCCTGAGATTTTTCCAAAGTCTCGGAGTTCTTTTTGAAGGTTGGGTAATGAGGTTTGGGGTTTGGAGAGGGTTAAGATGACATCATCTGCGAATAGAGAAATTTTATGCTGCCTATTTCCAATATCTATTCCCTGGATGTCTTTATTGAGTCGTATTGCTGAAGCCAGTGGTTCTATCGTTAGCGCAAAGAGGAGAGGAGATAGGGGGCACCCCTGTCGAGTCCCATTAGTTATCTCGAATCTTTGGTTAGTCCCCCCTGGTAGTTTTACCGTTGCTGATGGATTTTGGTATAGTCTACGGACCCCCTCTAGGTATGTGTCTTTAAAGCCAAATTTACACATAGTCTGGTCCAGAAATTGCCAGTATATTCTATCGAACGCCTTCTCTGCGTCTAAGCTTAACAGTAGTGCTTTGGTGCCTGTGAGGTGGACATGATCGATAATATCGATTATTTTTCGGGTGTTGTCAGAGGCTTGTCTCCCCGCAACAAATCCTACCTGATCAATGTTGATTAACCTCGGTAATATTGGGTTTAATCTGTTTGCTAAAATTTTGCTATATAGCTTGAGATCACTGTTGAGGAGGGAGATTGGACGGTAGCTTCCACATTGCATCGGGTCTCTGCCTTCCTTGTGTATTATTGCCAAATTGGCTAGAGACATTGTTGGAGGGATTTGGTTCCCTTCCATGAAATGGTTGAATGTTTTTAGCAGATGCGTGGATAGGGTTGGCAAGAATCTTTTGTAGTAGACATTTGTGAAACCGTCAGGGCCAGGAGACTTAGTGAGCTTTAGTGATTTGACCGCCTCTTCCAGTTCCTCTTTTGAAATCTCAGCATTGAGGACTGTGTTTTCCTCCTCCGTCAGTGAGGGGAGTTGACATTTATTTAAATATTGAGTTATAGTTTCTGACGCTATCGGTTCGGGTCGGCCGTTTTTAGTTCTTAGGTTGTATAGTTCTGTGTAGTATTTAGTAAATTCTGCTGCTATTTTGCTTTCACTATATTGAATTTCTCCAGACCTACTCTTGATCGCCGTTATCTGGGATCTTTTTTGTATCCCTCTTAATTTACTGGCTAATAGTCTGTCAGCTTTGTTCCCTTTGTCATAATATTGTTGATTGGTCCATTTGAGGGCCTTTTCAACGTCTTCCAGCTGGGTTTGTCTAAGTTTTGTTCTAGCTTCTATTAATGTTTTGTATACTTTTTTTGATGGATTTGCTTTATGAGCTTGCTCTATTACTTTTATATTCTCTGTGAGTTCTTTGATTAGCGTTTGGCGGGCTTTTTTCCTGTGGGATGCGATGGAAATAAATTTCCCTCTGATAGTTGCCTTATGGGCTTCCCATAGGATTGCTGGAGAGGAGACTGTTCCCACGTTGAGGGAGAAATAGTCCTTAAGTGAGGATCTTATCTCTCTCTCAATCTCTGGGTGATTAAGTAGTGAATCATTCAGTCTCCATGCATATGTTGTTGTTTTTTCAAA
>NC_134498.1:30048935-30056435 GCF_040206685.1 Ascaphus truei
TGGTGGGGGGAAGTTCTCTTAGTCTGTCCTAGGGATAGCTGGGCGCTTCTTAGAGGTAGGGAGAGGGGGGGGGGGTCGAGGGGATGGCCGATAGTGTGCCGGGGTGGTGTGAGGGAAGGGGGTCTCCATGTGGGGGCGGAGGGAGGGGGGGAAGGGGAGGGGAGAGGCAGGACTTTAGGGGGGGAAAGGGGGGAGAGGGGGGGAGGGTAGGGGGGGAGAGGGGGAGAAGGGGAGGGGGGGGAGGGGGGGAAGAGAGGAGGGGGGGGGAAAGCATTATATTGCTGTCTAGGGGGGGGGGTTGGTGGGGTGAAGGATGTAAGCATGGGGGGGAAGGGAGGGGGGGTGAGGGGGAGGGAGGGGGGGGGGAGGGGAGGGAGGGGAAGGGAGGGGGAGGGAGGGAGGGGGGAGGGAAAGAGAGGGGGGGTGGGAGGGAGGGAAAGGGGAGGGGGGGTGGGAGGGAGGGAAAGGGGAGGGGGGGTGGGAGGGAGGGAAAAGGGAGGGGGGGTGGGAGGGGAGGGGGAGTCTATGGTGTTAGTTTTGTTAAGTACCTGTTACATGAGCAGTCATATATCGTATATCCAGGGTATCATCACATTTTTGTCCAGGAGAGACACTCCCCTAGTGGATCTCACATTTTTGGCATAATATAACATAATTTAACTTATTATAACATAACTCAACAACATTTCACACAACAAAGCATCATCTAGTGCTAGATAACATTCTAGACCAGTTTGAAGCAGGTTTTAATATTGTCCTGATGTTTTGTTTTGCCTCACCGCCTTGTGTAAACAGAGTGTATTTTATATGTTAGCTCTTTTTCTAGGTTGTGTACTATGTGCTCTTTGGGTGGGGTGTTGTAGTTGTGTCTAAGTGTGGGGGGGAGGGGGGGGAGGGGGGGAGGGGGGAGAGGAGGGGGGGGAGGGAGGGGGGGATGGGGGGAAGGTGGGTAGGGGAGGAGGGGGGGAGGGCGGTAGGGGGGGAGGGGAGGGGGGGAGGGGAGGGGGGGGAAGGGGGGAGGGGAGGGGGGGGGAAGGGGGGGAGGGGAGGAAGGGGAGGGGGGGGAGGGGGGGAAGGGGGGGAGGGGAGGGGGGGGGAGGGGGGGGGGGAGGGGGGGAAGGGGGGGAGGGGAGGGGGGGGGAGGGGGGGTGGGAGGGAGGGAAAGGGGAGGGGGGGTGGGAGGGAGGGAAAGGGGAGGGGGGGTGGGAGGGAGGGAAAGGGGAGGGGGGGTGGGAGGGAGGGAAAAGGGAGGGGGGGTGGGAGGGGAGGGGGAGTCTATGGTGTTAGTTTTGTTAAGTACCTGTTACATGAGCAGTCATATATCGTATATCCAGGGTATCATCACATTTTTGTCTAGGAGAGACACTCCCCTAGTGGGTCTCACATTTTTGGCATAATATAACATAATTTAACTTATTATAACATAACTCAACAACATTTCACACAACAAAGCATCATCTAGTGCTAGATAACATTCTAGACCAGTTTGAAGCAGGTTTTAATATTGTCCTGATGTTTTGTTTTGCCTCACCGCCTTGTGTAAACAGAGTGTATTTTATATGTTAGCTCTTTTTCTAGGTTGTGTACTATGTGCTCTTTGGGTGGGGTGTTGTAGTTGTGTCTAAGTGTGGGGGGGGAGGGGGGGGAAGGGGGGGAGGGGGGGAGAGGGGGGAGGAGGGGAGGGAGGGGGGGATGGGGGGGAGGTGGGTAGGGGAGATGGGGGGGAGGGGAGGGGGGGAGGGGGGAGGGGAGGGGGGGAGGGGAGGGGGGGGAAGGGGGGAGGGGAGGGGGGGGAAGGGGGGGAGGGGAAGGGGGGGAGGGGAGGAGGGGAAGGGGGGGAGGGGGGGAGGGGAGGGGGGGATGGGAAGGGGGGGGAAGGGGGGGGGAGGGGGGGAGGGGGGGGGAAGGGGGGGAGGGAGGGGGGGGGAAGGGGGGGGGGAGGAGGGGGGGAGGGGGGAGAGGGGGGGGGAGGGGGGAGGGGGGAGGGAGGGGGGGAGGGAGGGGGGGAGGGGGGGGGGAGAGGAGGGGGGGGGCAGTCTAGCTATGTTGTGTTGGTGATGTTTGTTTTCTATTTGTGTATCTGACTCTGTCGCGTGATCGCTGTATATGGTGTTTGTTCCTGCTAGACGCAGCCTTTGTGTGTATGCTTCGGTGGGTGGCTTAGCAGTTCCTTTAGCCCGAGGCCATTGATGCTTATTTTTGCCTCTGCTTGTCAGCCTTTCCCTCAGCCCATATATTATGCGTTAGTCTTAGGTCACCGTTCCTTATGGCTAAGCGAGTGGGCGGGGTGGCAATTTCAAACTTAATTGTCCCGGCTCGGTGCCTCTTCTCTGTCAGGCCTCCCCCGGCTGTGGGGCACCAGGCCGTGAGTATGGGTATCGCCCGAGGGGAAAGCGCGGGGGCACCCGGGGAGGGGAGAGGGTCCGCTCTTCTCAGCAGAACCAGTCCATTCAACTCGCTGCGTGACCCCCCCCCCCCCCAACCCGTCCAGCACCGTCAATCTCTCCAGAGATTTTTTAGGGATTACTCACGGTTGCTGGAGCAGTTCGACCTGGGCTCGGGAGATCATAAGGCCGGTAAGGACCGGCTCTCCACCTCCAGGGACCCCACACGGGGAGGGTCGGGGGCCAAAAGAAGCCGAAAGGCCGTAGGTAGCCAACAAGAGGACGGTGACATGGCGAGAAAGGGGGAGAAAGAGGGGGGAAAAAAAAAAGAAAAAAAAAAAAAAAAAGAGAAGGGGGGGGGCGGCGCCCCCCCCCCCCTCCCCCGCACCGCAGAATGCTGGTCCCTCCATCTCCCGCCGATCGGAGCCCCGTCTCACTTTTCAGGTAAGTGAAGTGGGTGTTGCAAGCGGTTGTGAAGATTTGAGAGCGGTGCTGTTCCCTCGTCAGCTGTCTCTCCTCTCCCGGTGGGTCGGTGTAGTCATCTCCGGCAGTGCTCGTCCTCTCCCTGCAGTGCTGGTAAGGTGGGGTCTTTGTGTCATTCTTGAGGATGGTGCCTTTGTATGTGCTGAGAGTGTGGGGTTGAGTTCTTCTACTTAATCCTCTGACCCCTCTGTCCCGCCAGCCTTTCCGAGGCCCTGGTTGGGGGCTCTTCTTGTCTGGGTCCTTCGTTTCTCCAGCTGGCAGGAGGGGTGAGGTTTAGAGCTTTAGCAAAGTGCTCCATATCTTCTTGATGTTTAATTGAGAGCATCTTTCCATTGCGCTGCACCATTAGTCTAAATGGGAAGCCCCATTTATACTTTACTCCGCTGTCCCGCAGTAGTATGGTTAGGGGTCTTAGTTCCTTGCGGCGATCTACAGTTCTTTTGGATAGATCGTTGTAAAGTTGCAGTTGGCTGTCCTCAAATGTGATGAGATCTTTGGTTCGGGCAACCTCCATTATTTTTTCTTTTGCCGAAAATTTATGAAGTCTGGCTATGACGTCTCTCATCCTTTTTGGATCCTCTGATCTAGGGCCAAGGGAGCGGTGAGCCCTGTCCAGTTCAAGGTCCGTCTGATTCAAGTCTCCACATAGGGAGGTGAAGAGCTCCAGGAGGTAAGTCTTTAACTGCCCTGGAAGTACCGACTCGGGGATGCCTCTGATTCTTATGTTTTGTCTCCTGTCGCGATTCTCCTGATCTTCTAGGGAGTCGCGGAGACTTTCTACCTCGGCCCCGAGCCGGAATATCTCGTTTGCAGCCAATTCTTGGGCCTGTGCGAAGGTCTCCATTTTGCCTTCCAGTTCATCCGTGCGCTCCCTTAGGCCTGTCAGTTCTTGCTTTAGCTCAGTGACTGCGGATCTGAGATCGGCCTTTAGCGACTTGTGCAGGTCATGCAGCATTTCTGCCATAAGCTCTTTCATGTCCTCTCGGGTGAGTGTTGCCGCCGGCTGCGCTGGCATTTCTTGCCGGTCTTGCGTTTGGGCAGTTTGTTTGGGGCCTCGTGCGCCTGATGGGCCTGCGCCATCTTGGTTTCTTGCCGCCGCCTCTGAGTTTCGCGGGGAGAATAGCTTGTTAACAGCCTGGGCTGTTTGGGATTTTTGTTTGTTAGCCATTTCCTCTAGGGTTGTGGGTCTAGGGTAGTGCTTTAGGAGGGGGAATTTTCGGGGGAAAAGAGCCTCTATTTGTTTATTTGTTAGGGGGTCTGGCGAGTTCCTCTGCTACACGTCCATCTCCGTCGGCGTCCTGGCCACGCCCCTACATAGTTTTGTTTATGTGTTCATATGTTGTAGCGGGGGGGGGGGGCAGGGGGAATTGGGAAGCGTGGCTGTGTAGCTTTTCTGGCTCTCAATGTTGGACACTCATATATTTGTGGCAGCTATTTTAGAGTGTTTTGGGCGATTTTGCCGGTTGTGCTGCCAGGAAGTTTTGTGCCAGGATGGGGTTGGGCCGTTGGTTAAGCCCGTGGGTCTCGGACGGCAGACTCTGGCAGCTGTTAGAGATTGGCAACCTCAGGTTTTTTTTTTTGGGGGGGGGGGGGGGGGGAAGGCGGGGGGGGGCCCTGTAATTATGGCTTTGGGTGTGAGGGGGAGGGTGAAGGTTCACTTTGCAATTGTATTTCTGACCAGGGGGGGAGAGGGGGCACCCACTCCTTCTGCACTGTTTTTGTTGGACCCTGCTGTGCTCTAATGGCAGGGTGTCTCTGGGCGCTTCTGTACAGCAGGGCTCCGTTGTCCCCCAACTGTCTATCCCTCCTTACCCTTCCCCAGCTCCGGCTGAGCCTGATTGTCCCTCCGCCGTCCTGCACGCCTCCCCTCCGCCTCCGGTTCTGTAGCGTGCCGCGGATCCGCCTAGGCTTCCGATTCGGCAGCCATCTTGGTTCCTCTGCCTCGTGGGGAGCGCTGTCGGCTGGCTGCTCTATTTATTTCCCGCTGTGGGAGCTCCCGGCGCCGCCCGCAGGGCCGAGGTCCCGTGCGCGAAGCTCGCCGTTCAGGCTGAGTGCCACCGCTGCAGGGCTCCTTCAGTTGCGTCCGGCGGCCATCTTGGGAACCTCGGCTGCAGGGGCTCCGGGACTCCGGCTCTCCCGAGCGCCTGTTGCTCGCTCGGTCTGCCGCCACGGGGCCTCACGGGGTGCGGGTGAGTCTCCCCCGCTTTTGTGGCACTTTTTCGCCGCTTTTTGGCTTGTTTTATGGGCTTTTTTGCCGTATTTAAACTGGGGCCGCACGGAGCTCTCTGGCTGTGCTGCTTCCCAGTTCGGCTGCTCCTTGTATTCTATTTTAACAAGCATTTGCTAAGGCACTGCCCCTTCATGTCCTGTCACAAACCCAGGCACACCCCTTTGTTAGCACTGCCCTCCCTCTCTCTAAACGTGCACTAGCATCTGGTCACATGATCTTCCTCATAGTACATTCCAGGAAGCTGGAGAAAAGGGATCAGCCATGCATAGCAGCTCGGATAGGCGATTTCAAACTTATTACAGTGTTTATTCCATTCATTGCACGTGTATATAATGTAAAATTGTAATAATTCCATTTATAGCAAACGTGTATATGTGAATATTATTTAGATGTATATGTATGTTACTGAAATGTGGAGTGAGTGTGTAGGTAAATACACACAATACACTTCCACTGCATATATATATATATATATATATATATATATTATATATATTATATATTATATATGTATGTATATGTGAAGTTATGTGAGTAAAAAAGTGACAAAAACCCTCCATAGCAAGGCAAATAGCAAATGGAAATATTACTGTATGCTCATTTGTATGTATATATATATTTATATACACACACACTTCAAATACGGATAGTGATACACGTAAATGATATATATATTCACTTTCTGGGAGTATAAGAGTGACTGTCCTGTTGTTCCTTTTTTTGTATCCATCATTGAATGGTATGCACCCTCTCTTTACGTTTATTTTATACTAGCTGAGAGACCCGGCGTTGCCCGGGATGTAATATTCCCGCTCCTCTCTCTCTCCTCACCCCTCCCCCTCTCTCTGTTTGTCCCCCATTCACATCAATCCAGTTCCCCCCCTCCCTCCTTTACAGCTTAATGCAGTGTGTGTGCGTCAGTCATTGTGTGTGCGTCAGTCAGTCAGTGTGTGTGCGCGCGCGTCAGTGAGTCTGACGCAGAAACACAAACACACAGACTGACTGACGCACACACACACACAGTCAGTGTGTGCGTGTGTGCCTCAGTCAGTCAGTGTGTGCGTGCGGCAGTCAGTCAGTCAGTCAGTCATTCAGTCAGTGTGTGTGTGGGGGTGTGGGGGTGTGCGCGTGCGTCAGTAAGTGTGTGTGTCAGTCAGTGTGTGTGTGTGTCAGTCAGTGTGTGTGTGTGTGTGTGTGCGCGCGCGTCAGTCAGTGTGTGTGTCAGTGTGTGTGTGTGGGTGTGTGTGTGTCAGTGTATGTGTGTGTGTCTGTGTGTGTGTGTCAGTGTGTGTGTGTGTACCATTCATTGTGTGTGTGCGCGCGCGCGTCAGTCTGTGTGTGTGCGCGTGGGTGTGGGGGTGTGCGCGCGTGCGTCAGTCAGTGTGTGTGTGTGTGTCAGTCAGTGTTTGTGTGTGTCAGTCAGTGTGTGTGTGTGTGTCAGTGTGTGTGTGTCAGTGTGTGTGTTTGTTTGTGTCAGTGTGTGTGTGTGTGTGTCAGTGTGTGTGTGTGTGCAGCAGTCAGTGTGTGTGTGTGCAGCAGTCAGTGGGTGTGTGTGCAGCAGTCAGTGTGTGTGTGTGTGTGTGTGTGTGTGTGTGTGTGTGTGCGCGCGTCAGTCTGTGTATGTGTGCGTGTGGCTGTGAGGGGTTGTGTGCATGCGGCTGTGAGGGGTTGTGTGCGTGCGTCAGTATGTATGTGTGTGTGTCAGTCAGTGCGTCAATCAGTCAGTGTGTGTGTGTGTGTGCGTGCGTCAGTCAGTCAGTGTGTGCGTGCGTCAGTGTTTGTGCGTGCGTCAGTGTTTGTGCGTGCGTCAGTCAGGGTGTGTGCGTGCGTCAGTCAGGGTGTGCGTGCGTCAGTCAGGGTGTGTGTGCGTGTGGCTGTCAGTGTGTGTACGTGCGGCTGTCAGGGTTTGTATGCGTGCGCCAGTCAGGGTTTGTGTGCGTGCGCCAGTCAGAGTGTGTGTGCGTGCGCCAGTCAGGGTGTGTGTGCGTGCGGCTGTCAGTGTGTGTACGTGCGGCTGTCAGGGTTTGTGTGCGTGCGCCAGTCAGGGTTTGTGTGCATGCGTCAGTCAGGGTCTGTGCGTGCGTCAGTCAGGGTGTGTGCGTGCGTCAGTCAGGGTGTGTGCGTGCGTCAGTCAGGGTGTGTGCGTGCGTCAGTCAGGGTGTGTGCGTGCGTCAGTCAGGGTGTGTGCGTGCGTCAGTCAAAGGGCAGGCGTGGGGGGGGGGGTGAAGGGCAGGGGTGGGGGGGGGGTGAAGGGCAGGGGTAGGGGGGGTGAAGGGCAGGGGTAGGGGTGGGTGAAGGTCAGGGTTAGGGGGGGTGAAGAGCAGGGGTGGTAGGGGGGGTGAAGGGCAGGGGTAGAGGGGGGTGAAGGGCAGGGGTAGGGGGGGTGAAGGGCAGGGGTAGGGG